>NC_133371.1:650421-690636 GCF_049309525.1 Garra rufa | reverse complement strand
GCACTATTAAATTTATGTGTGTGTGTGTGTGTGTGTGTGTGTGTGTGTGTGTGTGTGTGTGTGTGTGTGTGTGTGTGTGTGTGTGAGAGAGAGAGTATGCACCATAAAGCTAAATAAGCTTTTAGTTTCTGTATGGTTTGTTAGGATCTGACAATATTTGGCGAAGATACAACTATTTGAAAATCTGGAATCTGTGGGTTCCAAAAAATCTAAATATTGAGATAATTGCCTTTAAAGTTGTCCAAATGAAGTACTGCATAGTACTAATCAAAAATTAAGTTTTGATATATTTACGATTGGAAATTTACCAAATATCTTCATGGAACATGATCTTTACTTAATATCCTAATGATATTTGGCATAAAAGAAAAATTGATAATTTTGACCCATACAATGTATTGTTGGCTATTGTTACCAATATACCCATGCTACTTAAGACTGGTGTTGTGGTTCAGGGTATAATTAAATAGACAGTGAATGGATTAACTCTATTTTTATGTATTTATTTTTATTTACATACTTGTTTTGTATTGACCTTTAATCAGACATTGAACTCAAAGATACATGGCGTTTGCGTTCTATAACTAATTTATACATGCTGTACTGTAACAGACAAATTTCAAAATGATGACATCCTAAATGTCATTCTTACCCACCACAGTATCTGATATTCCTCCTGCCAAGAAGAATGCTGCAACGGAACAACAACAATAATTGCTTGGACATGGCCCATAGGGAGCTACTGCATGAATGCCGAAGAACCAATGTCTCATTCACCAGTGCCCTTGAGTTTGGAGCCATACCCCTGATTAAAGGCCTGAGAGCATGGGCTGTGAGCGGCGGCTACTCTAAAGCCAGGAGAAAGGCTGCTAATGGACTGCGGGCACAGAGCACATGCCAACAGCCTCCTGAAACCAGGGTGGGGCAAAGAAGCTGGTCAGGTCAGGTCAGCAGTGGCTATGGGCACACGCTGGACAGCACAATAAGTGCAACGAGAACTCCAGGGGTCAGGCCAGGTGGTCTTGGTGCTCTTGTAACTGTGGCCACTTTGAAAGGCACCGAGGGGGGTGGCAGGCAGACTCAGACACGCTGTCTGTTTCTCAAGGCCCAAGGAAGGGGCAGCTACATCTGTGCTGTTGGAAACCGCGGGACTGGGGCGAGAGTCACGGGTCCACGGACTCACACTGTCATTCTTGAGGGGACGAAGGAAGAGCATAAATGTTCCTCTAAAGGGCCAAAGGTGAGCCAGGATGGGATAGACGACGGTGGACTGTTCAAGGCCAAGCCCAGGGCCATACGAAAATGGAGGAAGTGTGGAAAAACAACAGCCTCAGTGGAGAAAAGAGCAGCGTCTCACGGCAAAGGGGATCAAAAAAATGCGCAACCAGTGAACGTAACACCAGATGACACAGTAACACAATGCCAGGAGGGTAGCAGCGCTACCTATGCAAGTCAGGATGACTTAGAGTCGGGCAAAGACGAAGGGGCTCATTCCTCCATATCTGTAAAAACTGACTCACCCGAGAACACGGATCCACAAACCTGCTGCTCTTCTGCCAAACCATGTGCCAAACCAGATGAGCAGGTTGAAGCTGGGATGAGTATTAATCAATCCGATAACTGTTCTGAAAAAGAATTTAGTTGTGCCAACGGTGATGCACAAGGAGACACAGTGGTTAGTAAATGTGACCTTGATGCAAATGACCACCAGAACATTATTGCTGATGTGCCAAATCTAGGGTCATCTGTAGCATCTGAGACTAACTTTGATAGTCTAGAAATCAAATTGACCACAACAAACTGTAATACTGAGCCAAGCATAGGTCATTCTCCCTCTGAAGTCCCTATCAACAATTGGAACAATCAAGAATCCAGATCAGAGGAGCGCATATTAGAACGTGAGAATCTAAACTCGCTGAAGTCCAGTGATTTTACAACAGAGACAGATGGGACTCCAGACACGAAGAATAGAGTTGTGCCAGAGAGCCGCACTTCAGTGGGTGTTGAATGTAGCACAACAGAAAAGAAGCGGAGGCTGTCCATGTGCTCACCTCAGCATTGGGAGGAATTAATCACAGAGCATGGAGAACTTGAAGTTCAGCAGTCTGACAAATCCTCTTCACGAGGCTTTAGTGCACCAACAGCCAATATAACTGTAACCACTATTCACTCCCTGCCTAATCCTGCCCCTACCACCACCGCAGCCATAGCAACAGCCATCCCAGCGTTAAGCAAGGGGGAGGTGGGGGCTAGAGGTGGAGACTTGCTGCCTCTGGTGAACTCAAAGTTGCTATCAGAGCCGGCAAGAGTTGACGACAAGGACAAGGTGGCCGCTGACGAGGGGTCTCTTGATGTGGGCGGGGAGGAGGAGGATGAGTTTGGGGCTTTCATGCAGGCAGGTGGAGAGCAGCTGTGGACGGAAGGGTTCAGTGAGGTCCAACAGTTGGCTTCTGGAGAGGATTACAATTGTGGTAAGTACACTGTCTTGAAAGTAGCAGGGTAATGAATACATTTTGTCACATAAGTCGGAAGGTACAGTAAGCAGTAAGTTCTCTTCTAAAGCTGGAACCTGGCTTTGTTTGGGTTTGAGTGAGGAGATAAACATGCAGTCCCAATGTACTAAATAGTCTGTCTGGACTGACCTGGATTCCTGCAGACCCCCTCGCTTCCCCCGACCTCATGTGAAGATATTAATTATTTAAAGCACTGCTTGGAATTTCATCCCCCCATAACCCCCCCCCCCCTCTCTCTCCCAACCACTCACTCCCCTTGCTGCTGTGTTCCAGCCTAAGGCAGGAGGCAGCATTAAAAAGACATGCAAACACAAGGCCAATGGGACAAGAGGAGAGGCCAACCTTCACTATGCCAAAGGCAGCATGTCTAGAGGGAATGGCTTGATCAAAATAGAAGACAAAAACGTCATTGTTTATTCATCTAGTACATCCAACTATAATTTTTGGTCAAAAATAAATAAAACGCGTTTTATGGATTTAATTCCATTTTTGCCAGCCATTGTGTAATATTAATCCGCAGGGATTAATCCTGTTCTCTAAAAAGGTGAAAACCAGTTGATTCAGGTAGTGAGCTTAAACAGGTTTAACCTACTTTTATAGAGTCTTTAATTTTGCAATCATGTCACACAAGTAGTTTTACATGTTTACTGTTTTCCAGTTACATTTCTTCTAAATTACAATTTTCGCAACACTGTTAAAGTTAAAGCGATACTTCACCCAAAAATGTCACCCTCATGTCGTTCCAAACCTGTAAGACCTTTGTTCATCTTCAGAACTCAGATTAAGATTTATTTATTTTTTAAATCCAATAGCTTTGTTCCAAAAAGCTTTGTTTTCTTTTTGCACAATATTCTCGTAGCTTCGTAACATTAAGGTTACTAGACTATTTTATCAATGTCCTTACTACCTTTCTGAGCTTTGAATGTGGTTGTTGCATTGCTGTATATGCAGGGTCAGAAACCTCTCAGATTTAATATAAAATATCTTCATTTCTGAAGATGAACAAATGTCTTACATGATTGGAATGATCATCTAAGACATGATCCACAGCTGTGTTTAACTGCCTGCTGTTCTTCAGAAAAATCCTTAAGGTCCCACAAATTCTTTAGTTTTTCAGCATTTTGTGTATTTGAACCCTGTATTTGAACCCCAACAATGATTGTATGATTTTGAGATCCATCTTTCCACATTGAGGACAACTGAGTGACTTTGTCATTGTTGGAAAGGGTTCAAATACACCAAAATGCTGAAAAACCAAAGAATTTATGGGACTTGAAGGATTTTTCTGAAGAACAGTGGCCAGTTTAACTGTTCAGGACAAACAAGAGACTCATGAACAGCTATCATTAAAAAGAAAAAGAAAAACAGCTGTGAATCATTCAGGTAACAACACAGTATGAGGAATCAAGTGTATGTCATTTTTATAAATTCAGCTGTTTCTTTCTCTTGGGGACTTTAAACGTCTTTTACGTGAAATATCTTATTTAGGTCAGTACTAAATAAAAAATAACATGCATTTTGTATGATCTCTATTATTTTGATAAAATAATTAACATTTTGCAGATTCTGCAAGGTGTATGTAAACTTTTGACTTAATAATGTAGCACCCACACCAAACTATACAGTATTAACAAAAGCCGGTGTTATATGAAACACATTTTTCTCGAAGCATCCAAGCTATTTTAGCTTGCTTCAACAAGCCTTTGAGCTTTTTTCATCACATCACAAGTGTAAAGCTGTACCCGGTAAGCTTCTGAGCAAGTTTACTACGTCAAAAAATGCATATTTATGAACTAGTTAATTAATTTACAGTGTTCCGAGGTAATAAGAAGAAGGCACACATAAATAATTCTTCATTAATTAATAATCAGGCCCAGTAATCATAATTTGTGTGAAAAGGAAGTTAGTGGTGATTTACGGCTCTGGTGAATTGAACGTATAGTTAAGTTTTTTAAACTGCGCAAAAATGTAGAGGCATGTTTTTCTACTGAGCCTATGTTGTGCCTTTCCACCATGGTCTATAAATAGCACATTTAACATTCCCCCCAGTGTATAAAAACTGAACTGAAATGTGGTTAAACACTTTCACCGCTTGTCAGTTATTGCACATGTTCTAAAGCAGTGTTTCTCAACTCCAGTCCTCGGGACCCACTGCTCTGCACATTTTGTATGTTTCTGAGTCTGACACACTCAGTTCAGTTCATGAATCTTTCTACTAATGAGCTGATGATCAAAATCAGGTGCCTTAAATGAGGAAGACATACAAAATGTGCAGAGCAGTGGGTCCCGAGGACTGGAGTTGAGAAACACTGTTCTAAAGTGTGTGAAACCTTTCTACCACAGAAAGCAGAACATCTTTCCAATAACATAGCGCCTACTGGTCTTATAAACAGTTTTTGTATGAGAGCCTTGAAAATGAAACGTATAAGACTTGCATAACCTTTATTTTCTCTCAGAGGAACACACAAGTTCTGCTGATGCAAATGAACCTGCATCCTGGGCATCTGATTGGACAGCAGTCCAGTCATTCCAGCAGTCAGAGAGCACATGGACTGCCTTCGGCCAGGAGACTGTGGACCAGAAGATAGTGCCTGGTGGTCAGTGGTGGCCTTCTACTGAAAAGCCAAACCTTCCCCTCTCTCCTCTCCATAATGTGGTAAAGGTTTATCCTCTGTTATAAGAATTATGTTTTGAAATAAACATTTTGATCACTGTTGATGCTCTGATAATTAGTGATCCTTACTGGATATGTGTGTTTGTGTAGTCAAATGTGTTTCTAGAGGCCTTTCCCTCAGAAAAGTCCCCCTGTGAAAATCCTGAAAACATTCCTACTCTAAAGCAGCTTCTGCAAGGACCAGCTGAAAACAGCAATACAGGGGAGCACAAGTATGTTGCATCATTTGTAGTTGGCCTGCATTAATTATGACTTATTATTACTTTTATTTATAGAACATGTTTATTTAAAGACATACTTGAGGTGTTTCAAGCTGTTCCTGAAACCTTCCAGTGAACCCACGTTTTGGATGCCTCCCTTATTTATCACAGCTGAATTAACTTAGCTAATAAGGAAAACATCCAAAATGTGCAGTGCTCCAGGAATGGTTTGAAAACTCCTGATTTATATTAATCTTCTATTGCCACCTTGTGGTGATAGGAAATACTGCAGCATTTTATCCCATAAAGCACAAAGGGCTGACTGTTTTGCATGAAATTCTGTATTTCATCCTCCATCCTGACGGAAAATGTAAAAACAAATCTTCCTTTGATAATTTAATGAACAATAATAGTATTTGTTTTTCTTGTTACATGCTATACAATTTGGGGTTAATCATTTTGCTTTGGCCCAAAGGAAGCAGAGCTTACTTGATGGCCTCCAGGATCTTGACCGGATGATTGGTGTGAAATATAAGAGGGCAGAGTCTTTGTCCTGTAAACTTCTCCTTCAGTCACTGCATTTGGAACGTCCCAGCTCTGTGAGTTTGCTGTAATGAAATAGGAAACCAATGCAATGATATACTGTGCCTTGCGAAAGTATTCATACCCCTTTTTTCACATTTGTTATGTTGCTGCCTTATGTTTAACTGTTTTGAAATTAAATTTTTTCCACATCAATCTACACTCCATTCACCATAATGACAAAGCAAAATCAGAATCGTCACAGCTTCATAAATTTATTAAAAATAAAAACTGAAGAACATTGCATAAGTATTTACTTCAGTTTTTATAACTCAGTACTTAGCTGAGGCACCTTTACAGCCTCAAGTCTTTTTGTTATGATGCAACAAGATTTGCACATCTGCATTTGGCAATTATCTGCCATTCTTCTCCTCATCTCTTCACCTCTCAAGCTCTGTCAGCTTGGATGAGGTCTGGCAGACATTTTCAGGTTTCTCCAGAAATGTTTGATTGGGTTCAAGCCCAGGCTCTGCCTGGGACACTCAAGGACATTCACAGAGTTGTCTATAAGCCACTTTTGCTGTGTGCTAAGGGTCATTGTCCTGTTGGAAGGTGTGCCTTCTGCCCAGTCTGAGGTTCTGAATGCTCTGGATTGGGTTTTCGTTAAGGCTATCTCAATATTTTGGTGCATTGAGCTTTTACTTCTACTCTGACGAGTCCCTTAGTCTCTGGTGCTGAAAACAGTCCCACAGCATGAGGCTGCCACCAGCACACTTTACTTTTGGGATGGTACTTTGTAGGTGATGACCAGTGCCTGGTTTCCTTCAAACATGATGCTTGGAATTGACATTCATCAGACCAGAGAATCTTCCAAGTCTGTTTTAATGTGTCTTCCCTGCTGAAAACAAAGGGAAAACCAGCCTAGGCTGGTTGGCTGGTCTTAGCTGGTTTAAGCTGGATGTAGCTGGTTTTAGCTGGTCTCCCATCCTGGTCAGGCTGGTTTTAGCCCAGACAGGGTTTCCGCGGGGTCTTAAAAAGTCTTAAAAAGTCTAAAATTTAAAAATCTAAATTTTAGGCCTTAAAAAGTCTTAAATTCGCTGTTCTAGGTCTTAAATAATTTTACACAGGTCTTATTTTTCGGATGTCCATGTAACGCTACCTCTAATGCTCTAATGCTCATTCTCTTTTTGTTGTTTTCGTGGTGTTGTAGTTCTTTATTTCACAATTCCAAATATAATTTGCTGTATTTAAACTACAAATGAGACCAGCATGCAATAGCCAATCAGCTTTCTGTTATTGGCGCGAGTCTCTCTCGGATTGTACCGCAGAAGTAAAATGGATTTAACTTTTTAGCTATGGGGAAGTGCAAGTTTAGCGATACTTAGCTTGAAAAAACTGAATATAGGGCTTGGCTAAGGCCAGTTGCTAACAACTGTAACGTTAGATTTTTTTTTTCTCCCTCTGTGGAAGTTACTGCGTCTTCAGAATCGCAGTAGCAGAATACAGGTCAAACTACCTTTTTCTGTATATAATGTTATCAATAATAATAAGAAATATAGGTCGAGCTAGCTGACTGCCAGCCTTCGAAATAAGTTACTTTTAAAATGTTTTTTTACTTGCCCGACCGAACAAACCGCCTGATTAAAACTGAAGCAACAAAAACAACTACGTTAGCGAAGCATCGAAAGGCAAGAAAGATTCATATTTTAAAACATTCAACGTAAACAGAAATTGATAATGGATAGTGTATTTCTGGTCTATTTGTGACACTTTAAAACAAATGAATGTAACAGCACTCTAAAGAAACACACTGAGGTAAATTTAAAATGTATAGTTTATTTATAACATGATATAGTTCAGTAATATACCAAGTGAGCTTTTTGCTGAAAATTCTCACAATTACAAATGTTACATTAATTTTAGCTCAATAAAAAAGTAGTTAGTCAAGTAGTTACTTACATATTAGACAATATGCAACATTAGCAGAAGCATTCTCCTAGCAACGTTTTGCTATGATTCAGCGTTTTGCTCGAATCAGTTGAAATAACTCGCTCATGAAGTGACTTACCGCCACCTGCTGGTAATTTAGTGTGTTTAAAAGTATGCCTCCACATCCAACATTTCTAATGTATATATTTATAAATCAATAAATGTATTTAAAACATTAATCTCACTTTTAATTTTGCAGTGTAAATTATGTAATCTCACTGCTAACAGCCATTTAGAATTTATTGATAAATTCATAAAATAAATTTCAAAGGTAATGCATACATTTCAAAAGCTTAAAAAAGGCCTTTATAAAGGTAAACCAAATATGCAGATTTAAGATGTAAAAGCTAATAGAGCACTGATGAAAATATTGCTTCAGAATTTTTTTTTTTTTTACATCAGATATTTCTAGTGGTACACTTATGGGGATTTTTTGTGTGGAATAGTATCTGCTGATATGAAAAGTTTACTGTATATCGTAGTAATAAATTTAATTTATTACAGCCATGAAATTGTTTACTTTTTACATTAAACACATTAAATATTACATATATGCATGTAATATAATATCTATTTCCATTACAGGTTTCGGTCTTAAATTTCATATTAGGTGGTATTAAAAAGGTCTTAAAAAGTCTTAAATTTCACTTGTTCATATCTGCAGAAACCCTGCCAGATGCGTGGAGTGTTGCAGTGATGTTTAGGGTGACCATATTTTAGTTTTCAAAATAGAGGACATAGGAATGGGGGGGAGGGGTGTCCTAGTTTTGGTATTAAAATATGTCATTTCCATACCAAAACATATTTTACAGTCACAGTTATGCAGATTGATCATAAACACACCCTTACAAAAAACTAATACGTACCACAGTTTTATCACAGGTAGAATGCTAAATTTTTCAATACAAGAATTTGTATAGAAAATAGAATAGAATTAGAAAAGAATATAGAATTAGAGTGACCATCAGGTCCAATCTAGCCAAAGCCCTTCTCCATCAATTGCTCAGTTTGGCCAGGAGGCCAGCTCTAGGAAGAGTCCTGGTTGTTTCAAACTTCTTCCGTTAAGGATAACAGAAACTACATACTTCTGTGAACCTTCAATGCAGCAGAATTTTTTCTGAGCTCTTCCCCAGATGTGTGGCTTGATGCAATCCTCTATTTTCTTTTACCTCAGGGTTTTTTGCTCTGATATGCATTTTCAGTTGTTAGACATTTTGTTGAGAAATGTATGCTACTCCAAATCATACCCATACAATATGAATGCCCCTGAGCTAAATTTTCTTAACTGTCCCAGATAAGGTTGTGAATACTTATGCAATTTAATCATTTTAATTGTTTTTTATTTTTAATAAATTTGCAAAGATGTTAAAACCCTGTTTTTCTGCTTTGCCATTATGGTCTATGGACTGTAGATTGATGTAGGGGGAAAAGTAAGTTAAAGCATGGGTATGAATACTTTTGCAAGGCACTGTAAAGTAAAAATGATTTGCTACATCAAACAATTGTACTATTATATTTAAAATAGCAAATGTATTTATATACAGTACATTTACCATAAATAGAGCTTGATACTTGAAACACCAGTGAAGTGTATGTTTTTAATAACCAATCATCCTCTTTTATCTCAGGAATGTGCGACAGTTCGACTGAAGACCAGTGCCAGATTTTCTCCAAATCTCCCAACCTCCAACCAGCAGTTAGCTGCAAATGCTAAGAGGAGACTGTCATATGACTTCAACAGAAATGTCATGACCTAGTCTCTATATTCACCGAAACCTATGCTTCCTTAAAACAGGAAATACAGGGCAGAGGAATAATCCCTGGATTGACTTCTATTCAATATTTATTTAAAGTGTATTTCTTCTTTTAGTGTCTGTTCTCACTCACTGTCTGGTAGACTATGTTTCTCATTCAGCTGTGTATCGAGACACACAAGACCCCTGACCTTTTAACCAAATATATGTTTTTCGGTATTTCAGAAATTTGGGGTTAATCATACTGAAATGTCAAGTTAAAAAACCCTTTGGCAAAGGTGTAAGGAATGAGTCTGGTTACTGGACCCACCTTACTGACAGATGAAAATATGTCAGTATGCATTTGTATATGACTTTTAATTATTGCTATGGATTTTATTGTTAGAATAAGATTGGTTTTCAGGAGCCATAGCATACCGGTTAGTGCACATTTTCACAGGGATGTAGATTCAAATCTGGCCTGTCACATTGCTTTCTACTGTCACACATGATAATGGAAAAGAAACATAAAATTAATAAAAACAATTATTTATTGTTTAGGGGGAATAAGATTGATTATCTTCTCCCCAAAAGCTCTCCTTTGTCTGAAAACTATCAAAAGCAAGCAAATTTCCACAAAATGTATTTTCATACACCACCTCACAGATAAATCCATTTTCTTGTTTCCATGTCTTTTTTTCCCTGTGCTTGAAGTACTAAATATGACACTGTATTGTGCCATTTTTAACTCCTAACGAATAGAGACCATATTTTCAGAAGTGTTTTAAAATGAATGTTAACATTTTAAATTGAACCTGTACGCTTGTTTGTTGATTGGTGTAATTAAAACATCTTTGAAAGACTAATTGAAGTGGACAACTGAGGGATCAACTATTTAACGTTTCATAAGAGACCGAAGCAGAAGTGCTAAAAGCTCATATGATTTATGAGAACAAAAAAACTTCAGGCACATTTCCACTATCTGCATAAATCTTCACAATATTTTCAATATTCCACAATAAATGTGCATAAGCTTTATTTAGTTCCAGTTAATGCTATTAAAACGCTTCAAAAAGACATTAAGAGGAAACTTTGGCAATGAATTGGTTAACTTTGACTACTGAGTGAATTGGCTGCTTGTTTACTAAGATAACAGTACACTGTCTCCAGCTGTTCACACTGCTGTCCTCACACACCCTCATCATAAGTGTGTATGGCAGTGAGGACTGTTTACTTAGAGCGGACAATGTGAAGAGAAAAGCAATAAACTGTTTTGACAGAGACTGCAGCTATTTCTATCCCCTCAGCGACATGTGACTCTCTCGCTCACTGCATCTTCACAACAGACTCCATCACGAGTTTGGGTTTTTTTCTGTTATTTTGTATTTCACCAGAAAACTATAAAGTGAGGGGACACAACATACGACTATTCTGACCATTTTTTTAATCAATCAAAACAAAGTGTAATATACACAGTATGCACATGAACCCAAATCTGCATCAATACATACAGTGTGGGACATAAATAAACATAGTTTTACAGTGTAAAACTATAGTAAAATAAAGGTATTGTGACTTTTTTCCCCTCAGAGTTATAACTTATATTTCACAATTCAGACTTTTTATATTATTTAAACTTGCAATTCTGAGAAAAAGTCTAATTTGTGAAATATAAAACTGAGATAGAAAGCAATTAATTTTTTATTAATTTTTTTATTCCATAATGAAAAAAATGTGTATTCAGAATAGCGAGGAAAATTATGAGTTAATAGTAAATTCTGAGCTTGAATTGGGAATTTATCACACAAGTCTGTGTTTACATCTCACAACAAGAAACAAAGTCTGAACTGTAAGATAAAAAGTCACAATTACCTTTATTTTATTTTAATTGTGTGGTGGAAACATGCTACACTATATACACTATGGTGGATCCCACACTCTATGTGGAACAAAAATAACTTTATCTAAAAGCCTGAAGTGACTGGAGCCTTCATCTCATGTGAGTTTACGTCATTTGTGATAATATTTCAGTCCCCTAGAGTTTCTAAAGCGGGGGTTTCCAAAAAATAATTGTTCAAAGCTTTTCTCAATACTTTGGTTTGCGCATTATAATGAATACAAATAATTATTGCATTTTAATATTTTTTGGCATAAACAATGTATATATATATCCTAAACCAACCATTTTGTCATGTCCCTGCAGGCACTTCACTGAGTTTGTACTTAGAAACGTATTATTTATTTTTATTTTTTTGGCAATTATGTACGCATTTATTTGTGTTCCTTTCTTGTAAAGAATATCTTTCTAAAAAAACGCAAGATATTTGATAAAAACAGACTTTAAAGTTACGTCCCTCAGTCTGAACTCAACCCTGTCACACTAACCATTCCACGCCTGTAATAATTTAGACTCTGCTCATATGTGGCATTATTTTCCAGAAATTACATCATTCAGAGCTCTTTAATAGTGATGTAGAAAATGGTTAGTAGCATCGCACTTTTTATTCATATTTTTGAGGCATATTATACTCAGGGAGGATTGTGTCAAGTTGAACGACTCAACCCCGACACATAAAACTGAGATGGAAAATTATTATTTTAGACAGAGCTAAACAAGATGAGCATTTGAGGTTAAAAAGTATATAAATTGTAAAATTTATTAGAAAATAACAGATAGCTTTGCTAGATAAGACCCTTCTTTCCTTGGCTTTGATTGTTTAGAGCCATTTGAAGCTGCATTTTGGAAGTTCAAACTCAGGGCACCATAGAAGTCCATTATTTGGAGAGAAATCCTGACATGTTTTCCTCAAAAAACATAATTTCCTTACGACAGAAGAAAGAAAGACATGAACATCTCAGATGACAAGGGGGTGAGTACATTATCTGTACATTTTTGTTCTGAAAGTGAACTACTCCTTCAAAAAGTAAAGGTGCTTCACGATGCCATAGAAGCAACTTTTTTGTTTAAATGGTTCCATAAAGAACCTTTAACATCTGAAGAATCTTTCTGTTTAACAAAATGTTCTTTGTGGTGAAAGAAGGTTCTTCGGATTATAACAAGGTAAGAAAGAGATGGTTCTTTAAAGAACCTTTGACTGAATGGTTCTTTGTGGAACCAAAAATGATTCTTCAATGGCATCGCTTTTGAAGAACCTTTTAAAGCACCTTTATTTCTAAGACTGTATTTAGAAAATGAATCATATGTAGTTAAAAAAGTATATTCAAAGTCGAAATTACATGACATCTCCCCAAAAAACTATTCTTTTCTGTAGGTGTACCACGTTTTTAAGGACGGAGTACACCTTTTTAAGGACTTTTGGCACTGTGCGATGAGAGTAATCACACAGGTATTTCTCAGTGAAGTGTAAATGAAATTGCTCGTATGAGGAACGAAAAAGATATGCTTCACTTTACAATTCAAAGTACCACCCATGTGACTAAACGGGTTATTTCCTGGCCACCGTGGCCAACTTTTTCAGAGGGTGGAGTTCAATCAGTCCAACACATCACTGCAGCAAATTAAGACTCTCTGTCATCGTGTTACTCACAAAACTCACCATGTCCACGGCATTCAGGTCCTGCGTTGTGCTCAGCGGCTTCATATTGGCTTATTTCACTTATTTGCTATTGGGAGCGCTTGTTTTCTCTGCTATCGAGCGGCCCGTGGAAGAGACCCTGAAATCAGACCTGAACTCCCTGAAAGCTGAGTTCCTCAACCAGAGCTGCATCAACGCCACGGCTCTCGAAGCTTTCTTGGAAAGAATTTTAAAAGCGAATAAATACGGCGTGTCGGTTCTTGAAAATGCCACACTCCGTACAAACTGGGATTTGGCTTCTTCGCTGTTCTTTGCAAACACGATGGTCACGACAGTGGGTGAGTTTCAAAGGAACAAAGTTTAACGGATGTTGCCTGATGTTTGTTTGATGCTTCTAGTGTCGAGCATGTATACTTTTAGTATCCAATTTTGTCCGTAAAATACAGCTAGTTCCTCTCTGAAAACTCTATAAACATTACAAAGTAACTAAGTTCCAAAGTTCGCCAAAACTGAACAAACTAGCGGCTACTGTAAGCAAGTGTAAACAGTAGTTCATTTCTGTTATGCGGTGCATTTTAAGTCTGTAACTTAATAAACAAGTAAATACCTTATAAATATTTTCTATAACAGGGCGTAGCAGACTTTCAGAAATTTGCCTACTTTATCACTTAGGACTATAACTTTATTTGCATAATGGTAAGATAAACAGGATGTTCAACAGGATGGAAATGTTGACAAACAGGGTTGTTTCAAACGTTTTGATTTCCCCTTTGTGTTGGGGAACACTTTCTAAAATATAAAGCAGATACATAATTTCATGTATAAAGATTGTGTATACTAAAAACTAGACTTTTGTTTTAAATGATCACTGATGAGTCTCATGAAGTGTTTAAATAGCATAGCACAATAAAACTTTAGATCAGGGATTCTCAAATTAACGTTAGTTTAACTCCTTTGACCTTAAATATTTACCTAAATATTTAAGCTTAGTTTTTTTTAATCAATCGAATAAGGTGTTCTTGGCTGTCTGATGTCAGTTGTCACATAACATGCAGGTAAACACATAAAATGTTTTGTCTTCTAGATCAGGGTTGCCAGGTTTTCACAACAAAACCATGCCCAATTGCTACCCAAAAGTAGCCCAATGGCATTTTGGCATTTTCCCTCAGTAAAAATCTTTTTTGGAGGGTTTCCCCGGTACAGTTTGCATTCCAGGGGATAAATATAAAGATTGTGAATGCTAAAAACTAGACTGTTCATTTAAAATAAAACTGATTAGTCTCATGAAGTGTTTAAATAGCATAGCACAATAAAACCTTAGATCAGGGATTCTCAAGTTTACATCAGCTGAACTCCTTTGACCTTAAATATTTACTTAAAGATTTAAGCTTAGTTTTTTTAATCAATCGAACTGTGTGTTCTTGGCTGTCTGATGTAAGTTGTCACATAACATGCAGGTAAACAAATAAAATGTTTTGTCTTCTAGACCAGGGTTGCCAGGTTTTCACAACAAAACCCACCTAATTCCTACTCAAAACTAGCCTAATGGCATTTTGAGGGGGGTCCCCCAGTAAAAATTGCGTTCGGGGGGGTAAAATACACATTTTTTGGAGGGGTTCCCTGGTACAGTAAAAACTAGACTGTTCATTTAAAATGAAACTGATTAATCTCATAAAGTGTTTAAATGGCATAGCACAATAAAACCGTAGATCAGGGATTCTCAAATTTACGTCAACTGCGCTCCTTTGACCTTAAATATTTACTTAAAGATTTAAGGTTATTTTTTTTAATCAATCGAATTACGTGTTCTTGGCTGTCTGACGTCAGTTGTCACATAACATGCAGGTAAACTAATAAAAAGTTTTGTCTTCTAGATCTGGGTTGCCAGGTTTTCACAACAAAACCTGCCCAATTGCTACTTTAAACTAGCCCAAAACTAGCCCAATGGTTCAGGGGGGTAAAATACGCATTTTTTGGAGGGGTTCCCCAGTACAGTTCGCATTCCAGGAGATAAATATAAAGATTGTGTATACTAAAAAACTAGACTGTTCATTTAAAATAAAACTGATTAATCTCATGAAGTGTTTAAATAGCATAGCACAATAAAACCTTAGATCAGGGATTCTCAAGTTTATTATTTACTTAAATATTTAAGGTTAGTTTTTAATCAATCAAATTATGTGTTCTTGGCTGTCTGACGTCAGTTGTCACATAACATGCAGGTAAACTAATAAAAAGTTTTGTCTTCTAGATTAGGGTTGCCAGGTTTTCACAACAAAACCCACCCAATTGCTACTCCAAACTAGCCCAATGGCATTTTGAGGGGGGTCCCCCAGGAAAAAACGCGTTCTGGGGGATAAAAAACACGTTTTTTTGGAGGGGTTCGCCAGTACAGTTCGCATTCCAGGGGAAAAATATAAAGATATATGTATACTAAAAACTAGACTGTTCATTAAAACAAAACTGATGAGTCTCATGAAGTGTTTAAATGGCACTATAAAACCTTAGATCAGGGATTCTCAAATTTACATCAGCTGAACTCCTAAGACCTTAAATATTTACTTAAAGATTTAATGTTAGTTTTTTTTAAACAATTGAATTACGTGTTTCTGGCTGTCTGGCATCAGTTGTCACATAACATGCAGGTAAACAAATAAAATGTTTTGTCTTCTAGATCAAGGTTGCCAGATTTTCACAACAAAACCTGCCCAATTGCTAATGTCTAATGGCATTTTGAGGGGGGTCCCCCAGTAAAAATCGCGTTCTTGGGGGTAAAATACATGTTTTTTGGAGGGGTTCCCTGGTACAGTTTGCATTCCAGGGGATAAATATAAAGATTGTGTATACTAAACTAGACTGTTCATTTAAAATAAAACTGATTAGTCTCATGAAGTGTTTAAATAGCATAGCACAATAAAACCTTAGATCAGGGATTCTCAAATTTATGTCAGCTGAGCTCCTTTGACTTTAAATATTTACTTAAAGATTTAAGGTTAGTTTTTTTTAATCAATCGAATAAGGTGTTCTTGGCTGTCTGACGGCAGTTGTCACATAACATGAACATGCAGGTAAACAAAGTTTTGTCTTCTAGATCAGGGTTGCCAGGTTTTCACAACAAAACCAGCCCAATTGCTACTCAAAACTACACCCAATGGCATTTCGAGGGGGGTCTGTCTATATCAAATTCACCCCTTAACTGTTTCTTAACTGTGATTTAAAAACAAAAATAATAATTGGTGTGTAACAGAAAGCACCTATAAATTTGACGCTGGACCACAAAAACGGTCATTAGTAACACGGGTATATTTGTAACAATAGCCAGCAATACATTGTATGGGTCAAAATTATAAATTTCTTTTATGCCGAAAATCATTAGTATAGTAAGTAAAGATCTATTCCATAAAGATATTTAGTAAATTTCCAATAAATTTCAAATAGTTGTATCTCAAACTGATGTTGTCCTATCCTAACAAACCATACATCAATAAAAAGATGTATAAATCTGCGTTTAAATGTACCTTTATGACTGGTTTTGTTGCCCAGGGTCATAAATGATAGCAAGTGGAGTAGTTTAGAGTACGATTTCAAATGAGAAGTTCAGTAATTTTCTTCCCATAAAGAACATCAGTCAAATTATTTGCAAGGTCCGGTTTTGAGTGAATGTAGGCATTTGTTTTTGCCTAATCTGATTTATAATGTGATAGATATGTACGGAACTGATATATTGCATCCAAGCCTTACAAACAGTAGGACTTTTTCATGTTATTTTCATGTCCAGTAATTGAAGATCGTTTAGAATATTACTTATTCAAAGTTAGCTGTGTTTAGATCAATGCACATGATTGTACTGCTAATGTAATTAAGTTGGTCTTGTATTTAGAGTGCAGCGTGTACATAGCTAAAATACTTTTCATGTACTTGTGAAGGTGCTTAATTAGATTAACTAACACATGTTTTTCATCCATTGTAACTGTAGCTGTCATTTGCACCTACCTTAAAAATAAAGATGCTTTAAAATGTTCTTCACAGCGATGCCATAGAAGAACCATTTTTGGTTCCACAAAAAACTCTCAGTAAATTGGCCTAAAGTATTTTTGTCATTGTATGAGCCACACTTGTCAAAATGTTTCAATGTTTTTTTTACCATGGAAATGTACTGTACAAATTTCATGTTTCTCTAATTTTTTGACACTGACTATAGAAATATTTTGTACCATAATGTCTTTATCATAATTTTGATCAGTTTAAAGTGTCCTTGCTAAATAAAATTGTTATTTAGCAAATATACTGACTCCAAGCTTTTAAATGGTATGGTGTACACTGTCAGCTTTTTATTTCAGACAAATGCTGATTTTTGAATCTTCCTATTTAGGAAAGGATTTGCATGCAACGCAGATGTGTGTGGTAACATTCAAATTGTAGTGTGCATGTGTTATCCCACATTTAGTTTATGCACATTTGTAGTTATTTCAAGGTTATTTGATGACATTTGTTTTTGTCAAACTCACATATGACTCTCTTACTCCTTTGAATTTAGACATAGTGCATGCTTTGTTTGCTTAAAGGGGGCTTCTCAGTTTAGGCCTTGCAAACAGTATCATGGGAAATCAATCCTTTGACCTGTTTATCTGTATAAAGCTTTCCTTTCATTGAGCATGTTAACCTGTGTTGATGATTCCTGCTCTGTATTAGATTATACTAAAAGCATTATGCTGTCAGCAAAACATGTGTATAATATAATTAGGGTTTTCTGAAGGGCTTTTCCAGCTAAAAATAAAGATTCTGTCATTTCCTCACCCTTATGTCATTCCAAACCTTGGAATACACAAAAGATATTTAAAAACAAAAAAACAATCCATACAGTAAAAATCAGTGGGATCCATATTTGGACTTCATTGACTATCATTGTATGAATATACAAATTTCTAAATCTTTTGTGTTCCACCGAACAAAGCAAGTCGTACAGGTTTTGAAATGAAATGAGACTTAATTTAAATTGTTGGAGAACTATACCTGACGCAAGTCAGCTTGTCACATAAAATCTCACATTATCTCATTAAATACAAAATATTTACCAAGATACAGTTTAATTTAAAAAATTACTTACACCTTGCAGAATCTTCAAAATATTATTTTACTAAAATAAGAGACATCATACAAAATGCATGTTATTATTTTTTATTTAATGCTGACCTGAATAAGATATTTCACATTAAAGGTTTTACATATAGTTCACAAGAGAAAATAATAGCTGAATTTATTAAAATGACCCTGTTCAAAAGTTTACATACACTTGATTCTTAAATTGTTACCTGAATGATCCACAGCTTTTTTTTTTGTTTGTTTAGTGATAGTTGTTCATGAGTCCCTTGTTTGTCCTGAACAGTTAAACTGCCTGCTGTTCTTCAGAAAAAATCCCTCAGGTCTCATAAATTCTTTGGTTTTTCAGCATTTTTGTGTATTTGAACCCTTTCCAACAATAACTGTATAATTTTGAGATCCATCTTTTCACACTGAGGACAACTGAGGGACTCATATGCAACTATTACAGAAGGTTCGAATGCTCACTCAGACTTTTTGAATTTGAAGATCAGGGTAAATTTTACTTATTTTGTCTCCTGGAAATATGAAGTATCTTCTGTAGCTTCTAAAGGGCAGTACTAAATGAAAAAAAATATTATTTAGGCACATTAAGAAAAAAGTATACACCTTCATTCTGTTCAAAAGTTTTCACACCCTGCTCTTAATGCTTTGTGTTTCCTTCTGAAGCATCAGTAAGTGTTTAAACCTTCTGTAACAGTCCCTCAGTTGTCCTCGGTGTGAAAAGATGGATCTCAAAATCATACAGTCATTGTAAGAAAGGGTTAAAATACACAAAAATACTGAAAAACCAAAGAGCAGTGGGCAGTTTAACTGTTCACTATTAAAAAAACCCAACTCTGGCTCATTCAGGTTACAACATAGTATTAAAAATCAAGTGTATGGAAACTTTTGATCAGGGTTCACCCAAAAATGAAAATTACCCCATGATTTATTCATGCGCAATCCATCCTTTGTGTATATGACTTTCTTCTTTCAGATGAATACAATCAGAGTTATATATATTAAAAAAACATGACTCTTCAAAGCTTTATAATGGAAGTAAATGCCTGTTTTGAAGTCCAATTAAGTGCATCCAACCATCATAAAAAGTGCTCCACACAGCTCCCGGGGGTTAAAAAGGCCTTCTGAAGTGAATCGATACTTTGTGTAAGAGAAATATTACATCATGCGTATGTTCACAAAAGAGTGGTGTTCCAGCGGATGACGTAGGCATAGCATAAACTCGGAAACTCTGAGAAGAGACCAAACAAAACACAATTCACGAATTAGAACTGGGTTTTCCTTGCTGTAAACAAAGTTTTATATAATGTGAAAAGCACTTTACAAATAAATTGGACTTGACTTGAAGCATTTTGCTGTTAGAAACACTCCTCTTCAAGCATTTTCTTTCCCTCTATTTCAGGATACGGCCACACTACGCCGCTCTCAGATGCGGGAAAGGCCTTCTCTATCGTGTATGCTTTGATTGGAGTGCCCTTCACCATGCTAGTGCTCACGGCCTGTGTCCAGCGCCTCATGCACCCTCTGACCTATGGGCCGATCTCCATGTGCCAGCGGAGGGCAGGCCTGCAGCCACGTGCCGCCAGTGTGGTGCACTTTATCGTACTGCTGGTCCTGGTGGTGCTCTTTGTCTTTGTGGTGCCTGCGCTGGTGTTCAGCTCCATAGAAGAAACCTGGTCTTTCTTAGACGCCTTCTACTTTTGTTTTATATCCCTCTGCACTATAGGACTGGGGGACTTTGTGCCAGCGGAAAAGCCAGGACAGAGACTCAGAGCTTTGTACAAGATCTCAGTCATGGGTAAGAGAAGTAACTTCACAGTTTCGGTAATATTGGTTTCTTTTAGTGTGTTTTTGCTTGTGTGTAAAGAAGGATCAGGGTGTGAACTGTTTTCCTTTTACTTTTCTCCAACAGAAATGAAAATTGTTTGCTTACAAGATTTTATTAAGCAAAACTTAATAAATGCAGTGCCTTGCAAAAGTTTTCAAACCCCTTCTTTTTTCACGTTTTGTTAAACTGCTTCAAATTACTTTTTTTCCCCACATCAATCTACATACACCAAAATGGCAAAGCAAAAAAGGTTTTTAACATCTATGCAAATTTATTAAAAATAAAAAAACTTAAATTATTCTATTGCATAACAGGGGTCCTACGGGAAATTCTGGAGTTTTAAAAGGTCTATTCCAGACATTGAAAGTCAGAGAATTTTTGTCCAAGTCATGGAATATCAGGGAAAAAGTGTCGTTTTTCTATACCGCATTTCTTTTATCGTGTTGTTATACACGTTTTGCTTTTTGTTAAGGTTGGGCTATTTTTCAGTGCCATTTTATTCCCTTCACAATTGTCAACTGGCAATCTATTAAAGGGTTAGTTCACCCAAAAAATGAAACTTCTGTCATTAATTACTCACTCTCATGTTGTTCCAACCCCGTAAGACCGTCTTTCATCTTCGGAACACAATTGAAGATATTTTTGATCAAATCCGAGCATGAATAAATCTGTATTTTTGTTTTCTTTGCACAAAGAAGTATTCTTGCTGCTTTGTAAAATTATAGTTGAACCACTGATGTCACATGGACTACTTTGTCGATCATCTTAGTACTTTTCTGAGCTTTGAACAAGGTAGGACCTTTGCTGTCTATGGAAGGTCAGAGAGTGCTCAGATTTCATAAAATTATCTCAAATAAAAATAACTTTTAACGAAGCTCTAACGGGGTTGAAACAACATGAGGGGGAGTAATTAATGACAGACTTTTCATTTTGGGGTGAACTAACCCTTTAAGTCAAATGCAGTCACCTGGCTGTACCTGTTAACTAAGGCAAACATGCCAAGGAAATGTACATTTCAAGAGGTTGGTTACAAAATGGGTGTTAAAAGTAGATGATAGAAAAATATCAAAGTGCATTTAATGGGTAAAAGCCAAAAAAAAAGTGATGTGTATGTGTTGTATTAAAATGTTTGTGAAAAAGTACAAAAAGCTTGTAAATGGAATGGATAGATCGATCTATTCATTATAGGTCATGGAAATTCGGCTTTTTAGTCAAGTATTTGGCTCAGAGTGGGAACCTTGGCATAAGTATTCATACCCTTAACTCAGTACTTAACTGAAGCACCTTTACAGCCTAAGATCTTTTTATATATTATATAGTATATATTGTGTTAGACATGTACTGTACCTGTAATTGTTGTCCAAGTTGTGTGGTAACATGAGTTCTCGTTCTTTTCTCTTACAGTCTACCTGTTTGTGGGTTTGATGGTCATGTTCCTGGTCCTTCGTACTTTCCACAAGCTTGCAGATGTGCATGGCTGGACTGCTTTCTTCCAGCTGCCAAGCTACGAGGAGGAAGATGAGGATAAAGAGCCAATAGTAGAACGACAGCCTGATGATGAATCACCTGAGGCTGAGAAGACCTCGATTAAGCCTCAAGATCCCAGCTCTCAAGTGTCCTACAATTCCATCAATAGATAAAACACCAGATCTCTCCACATTTAAATAAGGTCACTTATTTTCAGTGTCCTGCATTTGTAAATTGTCTGGACGTGTAACGCCAACACGTTGCAATTTAACACCTAAAAGGTCAAGACAATCAAGTATGAACATGTGCAATACAGTACTTCAGATGTTTTGTAGGACCAAAGCATCTGGGAAGAGCATTTTCATTGCCAAATCTGATCTTTAAGACTATAGGGATGTTGCTTTAGGAAATTGGAAACTTGCTCATTGTGTCCTAAGTGTGATTTTTCTTTAGTGTTGTTTTGTGTAGGATTCGTAACTGATGACTTTTCATATTCAAATGACTTCTTTTGTTTTGTTTGTTTGTTTTTTGTTTGTTTTTTGCATGGACCAAGACTGCTCTAAACCATAGAAACATGAAGATAATGCTGCTGCTTGCCACTCGTCCAATACTGTTATGAGGGTGAAATGAATTGAATCATTGTTTTCATATCTAGTTAATGGTGGTTCTCGGTGTCCAGACATGTGGAGAACGTCAGATGCACTTTATAATTGGCTTTTTACTTCGGTTTGTGCAATCATTGGACAGCCATTGGTCATGCTAAAAAGTCTTTTTTCTTTATTGTAGTACTGTACATTCATTAAATATTCTTTGTATCATGGAAATTGTATATTCAATGTTGGATGGTAGGGAACGAAAAGGTGTCTAATATTTACTGTCAGAAGAAAAAAAAAGTGTTTTAAGAAATGCATGCAGAGAAAAATAAAAGCTGTTTTGGTACTTTGTGACTTGAGGCATTTGTATTGACAGGTGCATAAAAATATAAGTCTGTGTAGCTGTGGAGGGTTACTCTACCTCAAAATGAAAATGTTGTCATTAATCACTTGATTTACCCCAATGTCGTTCAAAATCTGTAAAAGCTTTGTTCGTCTTTGGAACACAACTTAAGATATTTTGAATACACGCGGATACGTTTTCTACGTTTATTTACGCTTTGAAACGAACGAAAACAGCGTATCCGAATGACGCAGCTCACCGAACAGCGTACGCTGTTTGCGTAACGTACAGGGGATAAAATGGCGCTACGTTGTCGCGGAGGAGACGAATTGTTGAAGGAAGTCATTATTTTTGTTTTCTTTGCGTACAAAAAACTATTTCTCGTAGCTTCGTAAAATTATGGTTCAACCACTGATGGCAGATATTTTGACGACGTCTTTCATACTTTTCTGGGCCTTGACAGTGTTATTTACTTGCCATTGGGACAGTTAACGTTACAAACCTCCCGGTTTTCATCTAAAACATCCTAAATTGTGATCCGAAGACGAATTAAGTTTTTACGGGTTTGGGACGACATGGAGGTAAGTGATTAATGACAATTTCATTTCGGGGTGGAGTGACTTTTTAAAGGTGTCATGAACTGCCTTTTTATGATTTTGTACTGTTCTCTGACGTCAGCTTATGGTTTTTTTTTTTTTTTACATCAAAATACATCATAATTTGCAAGTAATAGGCTATTTGTTTACTTATAGACCACGAGAGAAAATAATAGTTGAATTTATAAAAATGACCCTGTTCAAAAGTTTACATACAGTACACTTGATTCTTAATATTGTTGTTACCTGAATGATCCACAGCTGTTTTTTTGTGTGATAGTTGTTCATGAGTCCCTTGTTTATCCTGAATAGTTTCCCACTGTTCTTAAGAAAAATCCTTTAGGTCTCACAAATTCTTTGGTTTTTCAGCATTTTTGTGTATTTGAACCCTTTCCAACAATGACTGTATGATTTTGAGATCCATCTTTTCACACTGAGGACAACTGAGAGACTCATATGCAACTATTACACAAGGTTCAAACGCTCACTGATGCTTCTGAAGGAAAAATTATGCATTAAGGGGTGTAAACTTTTGAAAAGAATGAAGATGTGTACATTTTTCTTATAATGCCTAAATTATTTATATATTTTTTCATTTAGTACTGTTCTTCAGAAGCTACAGAAGATACTTGCATGTTTCCTAAAATCAAATACACAAAAATGCTAAAAAACCAAAGAATTTGTGGGAGCTGAAGGGCTTTTCTGAAGATCAGCGGGCAGTTTAACTGTTCAGGAGTCCTGAATCAGGACAAACAAGGGACTCGTGAACAACTATCACTAAACAAAAACAAAAAACAGCTGTGGATCATTCAGTTAACAGTATTAAGAATCAAGTGACTTTTGAACAGGGTCATTTTTTTTATAAATTATTTTCTCTTGTGAACTATATGTAAATGTCTTTTGAAATATCTTATACAGGTCAGTACAAAATAAAAAAAATAACATGCATTTTGTATGATCGCTCTTATTTTGGTAAAATAATGAACATTTTGCAGATTCTGCAAGGTGTATATAAACTTTTGACCTCAACTGTATAAGCTATTTTTATACTAACATGAATGTTTTTATAATGACTTTTTATGTCAAAATATCTGGGGAATTTTTGGGGAATTTTGGTTTCTCAGTTCATGACCCCTTTAAAGGAAGGTTGTACTTTACACATCCTGTTTTATCTCTCTCTTTGAATAGGTTTTTAAAAAATAGCTGTAATAAACATTTACAGCTCAGTACGTAGATAAGTTTAAAGAACCTACCACAAAAAAAATCCTTATCTCTCCTGTAAGCGAAATAAACAACAGTTTCCTGTCACCCATGTTGTTTCTGTACATTTTAGGACTAGTTAGTGAAACTAATAGTAAGATATAAAAGAAATCAATATTGTAGTGACAAATATTGAAAAAAAAAAAAAAAAATTTGCCCATATACTTTTTAAAGTCTTATCTGTTTATGGCTTAAAAATGGTCTTTTGTAATCTGTTGGATGTTTCTTAACCCTTTTATATTGGCCATTTTACAGAATTGGTGCATTTTCGGTTGGAAACATTATCCAAGGTACACATTTGTAGCACCAAAACACAGTAATATGTCATTTAATAAGAAGCGTTTTTTATTTGCCTATTAAGATTTAGCTTACATCTTTCTTGTAAATATATATTTTCTCCTTTATTAAAAAAAAGTTTTCAAAGGTAAATCAATAACAATTACAACGTTAACAATATTTCAAGTGTAATTTATGAGATTTGTTGTATTTTGAATCCAACTTTTCTTTGTAAAAGAAAATCATACTGATTTCAAAGTTGAGGATTCATTAGTTTGACATAACATCTTAGCTGATAATTCAGTATACTTTATTTATGACAAAAGATCTCTTGCTTCGAACGTGCCAGGACATTTTTGGTAGTGACAGTAATGTTTTGGTAGCGACTACGTCACATTACAGAATATTAACCAACATACTAAAACACTACAAAAAAATACTAAAATACTGAAGATTTGCATAACTACTAAAATTTTATTCCCCAATAAAGGGTTATGTGTTCCCTTTTCCCTTTTGTTACGGTAGTGACAATTGTGACCCTGGACCATAAAACTAATCATAAGGGTACATTTTTAATAATAAATAAGCTTTCCGTTGATGTATGGTTTGTTAGGATAGGACAATATTTGACTGAGATACAACTATTTGAAAATCTGGAATCTGAGGGTGCAAAAATATATAAATATTGAGAAAATCACCTTTAAAGTTGTCCAAATGAAGATCTTAGCAATGCATATTACTAATCAAAAATTACGTTTTCATATATTTACAACAGGAATTTTACAAAATATCTTCGTGGAACATGATCTTTACTTAATATTCTAATGATTTTTGGCATAAAAGAAAAAAAAGATCATTTTGAGCCATATGCCAGTGTATTTTTGGCTATCGCTACAAATATAACTGTGCTACTTATGACTGGTTTTGTGGTCCAGGATCACAATTTCAGATACTTTTATATAGCTCAAAGATGCTTATCAGCACATGGTTACTAACACAGTTCTGAACAGTTTTCAGAACTAAATTTTATGGAATAACTCACAAAAAAGTTTTTCATTATAGAAAAACGGTATTCTGTGGTGACTTTACACACCGATTTTTTCATACTTTTGAACACATTAACCTCAAAAAGATGGGGTCTATCTACTCACCATGTAGAGTGACACATGAATATTTCCTGCTCATAAATGTAGGGGTGTAGTTAAAATAAGACTCAGCCAATGGACTAAAACACTGTATCAGAACTCTTAAAAATAAATGTGCTTTAAAAGGTTCTTCAAACAATGCCACAGAAGAACCATTCAGTCAAAGGTTCTTTACCATCTCTTTCCTACCTTTTTATAATCTGAAGAACCTTCTTTCGCCACAAAGAACCTTTTGTGAAACAGAAAGGTTCTTCAGATGTTAAAGGTTCTTTATGCAACCATTTAGACAAAAAAAGGTTCTTCTATGGAATCGTGAAGCACTTTTTTTAAGAGTGTAGTGACATGAAAATGTGTGAAATTTTTTTACATAAAGTTTTTTTTACAAAGAAAATATATAAAAAAAAATGTAAGTTCTCTTCTTTAAAAAAAATCCAGAAGATATTTTTAAAAACAACAATGGAATGAAATGCAAAAATGAATTCAATATTTTCATACGTTTAAATTTAGGTGTTAGGGGTCAAGACAGCCATCTTCCAATTCAAAGTACCTAATAAATAATCAATTTATGTATATTAAGCTTACTGGTGTTTTAAATTGTATTATGGGTTTCAATAGATAACAGAAGGATCTTAGTAAACATCTAAGATTTGAATACTTAAATGCTTGTTTTTTGGGTGTGCACCAATTCTGTAGAAACATTATTTCCATTTACATATTAGATAATAAATTACAAAGTCGTCTGCATGGCATTCGGTCCAAACAGCCTTTTGACATAGTCTAGTATGAGCACTGCCTCAGTTTCTTAAATATAATTCCTCTTCCAGCCACTTGATGTCACCAAGTACCACTTTATTTAAAGTACATCAATAGAATACAAAGAGTGATTAATACTCGCATTACAATTTCATACTGACATAGTAAATATTTTGCATAGGCAACTACATGTTTATCTGCTGAAACAGCACCAGTTTTTTCATAATGCTCATTTACTGCACATTATAATATCTTTAAACTAAAAATATACACAATCTCATTTTTATGACCTTTGTCTATTTAAAGGCCACTCTTAATGGCAACCTGCAAGCTATGTAAGGATCCAATACAAAATGTAAGGAATTGACTCAATGGAAAGTGCATATTTCGGAGAACAACATTTCATGAAGTACTGGGGGAAAAAACAAACACAAAATGGCACATTTGGAAGGACTCGCTTCAAAACAGTTGTTTAACAGCTGCTGAACTTTGAGAAATGCATCTGACTTTTGAAACAGAACTATCAGCTGACACTGAAATCATCAGAACATGACAAGTTGGTAGACATGAGGTAGTTAGTGGAAATTTCTTCAGGACACCTCCATAAAAACTGCGTATAACCTCAATGTCAGAAACATGATATTGATAAAAATCAGCTTTGCGGGTATGTTCGCATCAGGATGTCCATAACATGCTCTATCTCCTGGATTTCCCACGTGGCCTGACTGTGAGAGGCTAAAGATGAGGAAGAAGACGCTGATGGCGATTTGGACAGGGATGGCAGATACTTCACTAGATCGTCGGCTGTGACGGAGAAACCTTGCAGGAGGTTCACCTCCGGCTCAAACACAGATGTGTCCATGTCTAAGAGAAGTTTGTCTAGAGCTACATCTTGAGGGCAACCTGAACACATGGCCTCTGTTTTGATGGACGATGCCACGTCGGACATTCTTTCAGTCCTCAAACCTGACAGAGGATATTGAGTTAGATTCTCTACAGAGCTGAGCGGAGCCCGTTGAGATGCACAAGGCCCTTGATTGGCATCTATAACTGTATCTAGATCTTTGAGAATGGCAGAAATGGCTGAAGATAAAGAAAAATCCTCCTCTGAAGTCCAGGCCATGAAATCGTCTTCCATATTTCCAGTATTCAGTGACAACAGAGGTGTATGGTCAGATGGAGGGGACATTTTGGGAAAATCAGGCTCTGGAAGCAACCCGATTTGATTTTTTGTTTGTGTGGGAATTTTTACAGCAGACAGGGATTCAACTTGCGCTCGGACCTCGGACTGAACCTGCCGTAGCGTGTTGTTGATCAGAACCGACCGTAATAAGCAGGGCTCAACGAGAGCCTGGTCACGGTGGAACTTATCCATGGAGATGTCCAACACGGATTGGAGCTGACTTTCCCACGCAGATCCTCCTCCCTCGTCCTCCCTGCGGAGTTTGCGCTTCTGTCCCTTGGCCACCATTTGTCACACTGCAAAACAACAAGTTGAGTTTAAGACTGCTCTTATGAGGAAATGTTTCAGTACATCCAAAACAAAATTATTAAAACATGCCATCTTTACACAATGTATAAATATATAATTGATGTAAAATTCCAGTAAAAGCAATTAATCTGAAGGTATGAGATATGAATATATAAATATTTCATTTTCCATATTTTAACTGAATATACACTACCATTCAAAAGGTTTTGAACATTTTAATGTTTTTTTTAAGTGTCTTTTGCTCACCAAGCCTGCATTTATTTGATCCAAAATACAGCAAAAGCCGTAATATTATGAAATATTTTTACTATTTAAAATCACTGCTTTGTATTTGAAAATATTTTCAAATGTAATTTATTTCTGTGATGCAAAGCTGTATTTTCAGCATCATTACTCCAGTCTTTAGTGTCACATGATCCTTCAGAAATCATTCTAATGCGCTGATTGCTGTTCAAGAAACATTTATTATTATCATTATCAATATTTAAAACAGTTTAGTCATTTTTCTGAATTGTTTAATGAGTAGAAAGATCCAAAGATCAGCATTTATCTGAAATAATAACATTTGTAACATTCTACATTATACCATTCAAAAGCCTGGGGTCAGTGTGTGTGTGTGTGTGTGTGTGTGTGTGTGTGTGTGTGTTTTGGAAACAAATTATAGAAATTAATACTTTTATTTAGCAAGGACGTTTTAAATTGATCAAAAGATTGGATGATAAAGACATTTATAATGTTACAAAAAAAATCTATTTTAGATAAACGCTGTTCTTTTAATCTTTCTATTCATAGAAAACTGAAAAAAAAAATTCTACTCTGCTGTTTTCAACATAATATAAATAATAACAAATATTTTTGAGCAGCAAATCAGAATGTTAGAATGATTTCTGAAGGATCATGTGACTGGAGTAATGATGCTAAAAATTCAGCTTTGAAATCACAGGAATAAATTACATTTTAAATATTCAAATAGAAAAACAGTTATTTTAAACAGTAAAAAATGTATAGCTTTTGACTGATAGTGTATGTAAGAAAAACAACAATATGAATGCAAATTTAAAATAAACTTCTCTCAATTAACCTAAAGGCTTTAATAAAAAGTTTAGATGGCTGAAACGTACAATGGACTCACTAAACGACTTAATAATAACCCCATGAAGTACAATAAATATTACATTTTTAAAATATTTTAAAACAGTAAAATAATAGCATCTTACCCCAAGGGTCTAATTTGATCTTTTTACTTGAAAAAATGTTTTTTTTTTTTTTTTTACTCCACAATTCCTCGTTAAAAATAGACATAAACCAACATATGTTTACTATAAAAATATATTCAGCATTACATTGCTACAAATCACCATTTTCTAGAGAAAAGAAATAGCTAAAGTTTGATTGACTAAATCTCATATATATGTGACCCTGGACCACAAAACCAGTCATAAGGTTAAATTTTACAAAACTGAGATGTATACATCATATGAAAGCTCAATAGATAAGCTTTCTATTGATATATGGTTTGTTAGGATTGGACAATATTTGGCCGAGATGCATCTATTTGAAAATCTAGAATCTGAGGGGGCAAAAAAATCAAAATACTGAGAAAATCACCTTTAAAGTTCTCCAAATTAAGTTCTTAACCATGCATATTACTAATCAAAAATTACATTTTGATATATTTATAGTAGGAATTTCACAAAAAATCTTCATGGAAAATGATCTTTACTTAATTTCCTAATGATTTTTGGCATAAAAGAAAAATCAATAATTTTGACCCATACAATGTATTTTTGGCTATTGCTACAAATATACCCCAGCGACTTAAGACTGGTTTTGTGGTCCAGGGTCACATATTGATATTCATCTCAAATGACAAAATTAGAAGAGGAAAGCCATTTCATTAAATAAGTTTTATTAAACGAGGATTATCATCAGGAGAAAAAAAGGTGGGAGTCATTTTGCTCTATGATATTTACTATACTTACCTCCCAAACTATAACTGATACAAATGAAGCCAATTGTTTTGCAAACTCTACATTAGATGTAAAGGACGTAATGTATCGTGTTTAATATTTCGAAACCCTAATTCGTGTCTATTTCGAAGACGACATCGGCCTGTATGTATTACAACTAGGGAATCATTTTAAATATAGAAAATGTATATTAAAAACACATTCGTTCGAATTGAACTAGGTGTATTTACTATACCAGCCTTCCAGAACGTAACTGACTAACTTACTATAGTAACATTACAAATCGACACCAAAAAAAAACAAGTATTCAATGTATCTATAAGTTTGTGAGCAGAAATCAGTACGCTAGCTTAGCATGTTAACTATCCGCTATTACTTTCTAGATGACATGTTTTTACTCACCTGCAAAGTATGTAAACAACTCCAAAATCGATGTAACTCTTGTAGGTTTATATTTTCATTAGACTTGTATGAATTGTAAAACACCGCTGAAGCGTCTTAGGACTGGAATGGTTTGCTGGATTTTTTTTGTCCCGCCAGTGATTCAATCAGTTCTGACGTCACGAGCAAAAGGAATGCCGGGTATTGTAGTTGAAGTAGTTTTTTTTAGCGGATACTATACAGATTTCATATAACGAGAAACAAGAACTTTATAAACTAACATCTTTATTTAAAAACGAAACATAAAATGATTACATTAGGCAAATTACATTGTTTTTCATTCAATGATCCTTAAGGCAAAACAAAAGTGTGAGTTCATCAATCCAGCATTTTTTTCTAAACTATGGTTAACTATAGATGTGTTTATAAACAAATTAAATCAGTAACTAAAAAAGTTTCTGTTATTTGACACTTTCAGTTGCATAACTCAAAGCATTTCTACAATGGCATGATTACCAAAAAATAAAATTATTTCGTCCAATTTCTATGTATCCCTAAGTAGATTAACTATATTCTCCACAAACTCCAACGGTTTTTCCATCCCATTCAGAAGTGGAAAGGCACTTGACAAAGTAATGGCCCAGGTCATATTTGGAGATAACTCTTCCTTTTAACATGTTCTCAGTCACAGTGTATTTTTCTGTCAGAGGTTTGTCACCTAGAAAGACAACAATGACACATTTTCTTAAACACACTCACAGTATATATGTTAGAAAAAAGACAACATTATTACATAAAATTCATATTTTTATACAGACAAGCCCTGGCAAATTCTGACTTAAAGTTACTTTTATTCAACCAGCAAGTTGTTTTTGACCGGAAATGACACAGACATCTCCCAAAAGGTAAGAAGACGATGTACAAGAAGCATCATTGTTGAAAAAAAATATTTCTCAGCTTTTATTTACATTTGAACAAAAAGTGGCATGTCCAAAATTATTCATACCATTTGCAAACTGTCACAGTCTATGGGAAAATCCAAAGTTCTATACCATTCCAAATAGTCCAAGCTGTTCTAAAGCATCCTAATTACCCCGATTCATTGAGAACAGCTGTTTTAATCAACTCAACAGGTAAAAAACAGAAGCTCTCTGCTGTTGGTTTGTGGACAAAGAAGCTCACTGAGGACCTGCGGCTGCGCATTGTGGCTGCTAAGTAGTGCAAAGTATTATTAAAAAATTATTAAAAAATACAAGAAGTTCCGCACTGTGAAAAATCTCAGAGGACGTGGTCGGAAGCCAAAAGTGACACCTGTGCTGGCCAGGAGGATAGTGAGAGAGGTAAAAAAGAATCCAAGGATCACCACCAAGGCCATCCTGATGAATCTGGGCTCATCTGGTGGCAACATCTCAAAGCAGACAGTCCAACAGACACTGCACACCGCTGGGTTCCATGGACGCAGACCAAGAAGGACACCACTTCTCCAGATAAAGGCACACAAAAGCCCACTTGGCCTTTGCAAATGCTTATATGGACAAAGAAGAACGACCCAAAACACACAGCAAAAGTGGTGAAGAAATGGTTAGCAGACAAAAACATTAACGTTGTGCAGTGGCCCAGCCAGAGTCCTGACTTAAATCCAATTGAGAATCTGTGGAGGGAGCTAAAGATCAGGGTGATGGCAAGGAGACCTTCCCACCTGAAAGAGTTGGAGCTCATCGCTAAAGATGACTGGGCAAAAATACCAGTCAGCAATTATAGGAAGGGTTTGATTTCTGTAATAGACAATAACGGCTTTTCTATTTATTTTTAAGAAGGGTATAAATAATTTTGGACATGCCACTTTTTGTTCAAATGTAAATAAATGATGAGTAATATTTTTTTCCACAATGATGCCTCTTGTACATCGTCTTATTATCTTCTGGGGGATGTCTGTGTCATTTCTAATAAATAAAAACTGGCTGGTTGAATAAAAGTAACTTTAAGTCAGAATTTGCCAGGGGTATGAATAATTTCGGGTTTGACTGTAAATGTAGATATTTTAGTTTTCATTACTTGCGATATGTGGAGGCATGACAGCTACATAGTCCAATCCTGACTCCTTCAGGACAGTGTACATTCGGTCATGATCTTCAGTGACCGGCACCAGACGAGGAGGAACTTTGGCACGATCCCACAAGAGGAACGCTGTACGAAGTAAAAAAAAAAAAAGATACAGATACAGCGGTTTCTTCATATACCATTATGTGCTTGCACACTAATGAAGTACAAATACAGCTCAGATTTCGATACCTGACATGCATGCAATAACTTTGCGGATTCCACGGGCTTTCATGACCTCCAGAATGTTCCGGGTTCCCTCAGACATCATCGTGGTGGGACCAGCAGACAAAATTTCAGAGAATAAGTAAATGAAGTGCACTTAGCTCACTGGTAGATAATAACACTTGGTTAAAATTAATAGTAACACACAGCTCTTTTGATTTCACCCACTAATTTCAATTTTGTAATCTGAATTACATCACAATTAGGAAGTGAAAACAGCATTTTCATGCTGACTTTATTTAGAATTTTGAGTCAAATTTGAGTAAATTCATATCTGAAAGAATGACGCATGACCAAGAATGAAATGTTACACTACTAATTGAATTTGCTTTGAGTTTAAGAGAACTCACTCAGATCATTTCTTGTCCCCAGAATGATGATGACTGCATCCTGACCCTCCATGGTCTTCTTCACATCATCTTTGTTCAGAACGTCTCCTACGACAACTCTGGAGGCCTTGTGGTCTGGAGGAAGCCTTACAGCGTCTCTCACCAGCACAGTCACATTGTAACCTGGAACAGCCAAATTTCTAAGTGAGAAGTCTGTGTAAAACTTGAAAATGAAAGATTATGCGAGATGCCATGCCTGTTTGTTCCCATAAGGTATTACAACTATCATTCAACACCACAATCAAGTGATGTTGAAAACAGCTCATAAGAAATTAAGACAATGGTCATTTTCTAAAAGTTAACTACCTACCTTTTTTTCTGAAAAAAAAAAAAAAAAAAAACATGGGGAAAAAAAAACTGAACACTATTTTGGTACTGATTTGTATCATATTCATGTTAATTGTCTACCTTTATGCATTCATTTGATATTTACATATGGACCATTCTACAGAATCGGTGCAAACTGCTGTCCCACAACCCAAAAATCACATTTAAAAAGCATTTAAGAATTCAAATCTTAGATGTTTAATAAGATCCTTTTATTATCTATTCAAACCCACAATAAGATTTAAAATATTAGAAAGCTTAATATATATAAAATCATATTTTAGTGGGTACTTGCAGTTGGGAGGTGGCTGTCTCGAACACTAACTCCTAAATTTCAACTTATAAAAAAATTGAAATTGAATTATTTTTTTGTATTTTGTCCCCATTCTTGTTTTTAAAAGTATCTTTTTTTTTATTACTTTAAAAAGTGAAGTTTAATATTTTAATTCAGTTTCACTACTGAATTTCTATTGGCTAAAACTGATTTTAACTACACCACTAGATTTATTATCAGGAAATATTTATATAGATAGGTAGCTAGGCCCCATCATTTTGAGGTAAATGTGTTCAAAAAAAATCTGTGTAACTTTAAAGAACGCCGCCACTACCATACAACATTTTGTCTAAATATGTGTACCACTGTTCAGAACTGTGCTAGCTAACCATGTGCTGATTAGCATCTTTGAGCTAGGTTAAAAAATCTATAAAATTGTCACTACCGAAACAGTCACTACTGAAACATTTGGTGACATTTTAAATTTTTAGTAGTGACATTATTTATTTTTTTGGTTGTTATCCCATAAATTGGTCACTACTGAAACAGTCACGACCAAAACAAGTCATCATTGTTTCGGTACAGTTATGCATTTTATTTTAGTATGTTTTAGTAGTGTTTTAGTATGAAAGTTAAAATTCTGTAATTTGATGTGTTTGCTACCAAAGCATTACAGTCACCGAAAAATGGGATGTTTTGTCAAAAATAAAGTATACTGAGTTATCAGCTCAGATGCTATGATAATGTTTGGTTTAGTGTATGTTCAAACTAACTTTAAAATCAGTATGATCAACTTTTTGCCTTTTAAAAAAGAGAAATTGGGTTCAAAATACAACAAATCTCATAAATCACACTTGATATTGTAAAATATTGTTAAAATTGTAATCATTATTGATTTACCTCTTTTTTTTTTTAAATAAAATAGCAAATAATATAGATTTACAATTTACATGTAAGCAAAATCTTCCAAGACTTTCTTTAAAAATACAATATGAGAATTAACGGCACAGTTACTAGAAATGCAAAAGACGTTTCCAACTCCAATTCTGTAGAATGGCCTATATAGTAATGACAATGACAATAGATCAAACTAAAAAAGTGGAGGGAAATTGATCAAGACCTGTGCAGTGTTCAGATAAAGATTGTCAGTTCATGCTTATCTTTAACATGCATTCTGTGACTCAGCAGTTTAGTTATTATGCATGAGAAGTGTCATAAGTCCCGTGATCACAATGCATAAGAGAAGAAACAGAACAAAACAAATAAAACAAAATTGACATTTTATCACCGATCGAACCCACAGAAAAACAAGTTCAGCAACAAGTTCGTGCTATTAATAAACAACTCATAAAGACTATATTATTCATTTAGTCAATTTGAACTACCCCAACTTTCCACTCGAGTTTCTATTTTTAAACAAAGTCACATCTTTGCTAGGTCAAACACAAGCTCTGCATTGAAATATCGTAAAGCACAATATTAAACATTTTAAATAACAATTGTATCCCAAGTGTCATTGTGTAACTGTGTACCTGCGGCCACTGCGATAGGTAAGGTCGCTAACCCCGTCATTCCCGTGCTGCCGAAAATTGCCACATTTTTTATAGCATCAGACATATTGGCGAGTAGAAAGGCTCTAGGTCAATTCCACTTGGAAAGGAAGATGTCACTGTCAAATCCCTCGCTCTGCTATGTCTAGCTGCAAACCTGATCTTGAACGTTTATGTCACTGCTGTTATGTAGTTAACGCCTCCTTCAGGAAACTAGGGAGGGTTTTTTGATCCCCGCTAGTATTGTGACAAGCCCCGCCTTTCATCTGATCTCTGTTTGCTGTTGTTGCTACGGCTACTTGAATGACTGTTCAACTGTCCAATCGCTGATTGCTTGTAAGTAGCGCTAACCAATCACAGCAAAGAATGCTTAGGTCAAGGGCGGAGCTTCTGTGTGGGCGACTTTAACTCCTCCTAAAACGTTTTTAAAGGTGAAACGACTCCTAAATATCGAAATATCTGCAAAACGGCTCACTTTCGTATTTTGACTCCCTTTTAGAATATAATGACTTATTTACTGTGAGTCATTAAATGTAGTTGGTTTTGGACGTTTTACAGTTCATTTTAATACCATAATTTATAACCATGATTATCTGGTAAATCATGTTTTCTTGTATATTTACAATTCATAAGCGTATTTAATGAACAAATATAATGTTAACATACAAACCTATACAAAAATCTGCTTTGTACCATGAATATTTTATTTTTACTCCATATTAATGCAGGTGATGAAGATGGGAAACATATTTTAAGATGACTTAACCTTGTGAAAAAAGATGTGCACTTAACTGTGTTGAATATATATATATATATATATATATATATATATATATATATACTGTCTCCATATTATTGTGGTCACATGACGATATGAAACACTAGGTCTTAAAATATATTTAAACTTCTTATTCTAACATAAAAGGTTTGTGTTTTGTTGTGTTGTGTTTTGGACCATTATGTTTTGGCACGGTATCTGTCAAACAAACTAATGCCCGAAAGCACAATATGGCTTAATACCTTCATTAAGCACTTTGCATTATACTCAGACGATCAGCTCGTGATCCTGTGTTTTCCGCTGCTCAGAACGGCTCCCTTCACAGTGAATTTGTTTATTGCATTTTTCAAGAGTTTAGCACGCGTTTGGGAGTGCAACGGCCACCTGTTATGCTTTACTTTCACAGCAGATGATTACAGTATTTCATTAGATTAGTAGTAAAAGATGCTTTTTTTGAGACACGTTTTGTAAGCCAGTTTTCACTGAAGCTGAAGTTTTCCTTCAAAATAAAAGCTCTCCTGTTGTTTCTGTCGAAATAAAAGCTTAAAAGTGCAGAATGAATTGCTTACAGCTAGCGGGTTAAATGGGTAACGTTACTGCAGTCCAAATTCAAAATATCTCTTGTGTAGAAATTAGGAAAGAAGTATTGTAATTTCCTTAATGCAGTGTAAAGCAAAAATAATATACAAAATTTTCATTTTCATTTATTTTGCAGTTCAATTATACTTAACAATATTATTATATTCTAATTTGTTTGGCTTCCTAAAACACCAGTGTGAAATTATACTGAGACAGTATATCACAAAGAAGAAGTGTTGTTTTCGTCAACGATGACGATGACCAAATCATTTCGTTGATGCCGCTTTTTTTCATGACGATAATGAGACGATGACGAGATAAAAATGGCTCGTTGATGACTAAAACATGACGAGACGTGTGTGAGTTTTCGTTGATGAGACGAGAATAGACGAAAATGTTAGTGGGTGGTCCGTCAGACGTTTAAAATGCATGACATTTCTGCTTATTGTGCATGCCAATTAAAACTTAAAAAGTATCTGACGCTATGGCAAGCCGTTTTAGCATTAAATACTCTTTGCTATACTAGTATGGCAAGCCGTTTTAGCATTCCATCCTTGTTTGTCTTTTATGTTCTAAAACATTCCTTCATTATTGTAATTATTGGTGAAAATAGTCGATCCGGAGGCTCACATTGTGTTGAACTATAGATCTGCTATTTTCAGAACTTATAAGTGACACTACCCAACAGCAAAATACTTACTGACCTACATTAATTTGTTAAAAGACTACTTTTTCCCCTTTTTTTGACTAAAACTAGACTAAAACCTTTTTGACTTTTCTTCGACTAAAACTAGACTAAAACCTTTTTGACTTTTCGTCGACTAAAATTGGACTAAAACTATCACATATAGAAGTGACTAAAATTTGACTAAAACTAAGAAGCATTTTAGTCCAAAAGACTAAGACTAAGACTAAATCTAAGATGGTTGTCAAAAACAACACTGCAAATAAGAAAAAGGGTTGAGTCCCCTTTAAAGTTCAAATTTTTAGTTAATTAGAATTTTTAGTTTTAGTTAAGAACATGGTTTGGAGTTCTTATTTTGAACCCCCAAAGTGCATTAGATAGAATAACTTTAAATGTAAACTTTAAATTTAAATGTAATACTTTTTTCATTTGTCTTTTTTTTAAATATTGCAATGTATTATATTGTGGACTTTATATTGTAATACTATCGTATCGTGGGATTTTGATATCGTTACATCCCTATAGACCATTTCAAGGATGTAAACAATAACAAGCGCGTTGGAACGTTACTGCGCATGTCCGGTCCTGAAACATTTCCGGTAGCGCTATTTCTCCGATCTGTCAATACGAACACATTCTTTTAAAATCTAGCGAAAAAGCTAGTTAAGGTAAAAAAGCTGCTCATTAACTAATCGATGCTGCGTGCGTGTACACGGGAGATTGCTAAAAGCATATCACATGAACGGAAATATTGTGAACATTTATTCGTACAATGGATGTCATCAGTCTGAAGCAAGCAGTGCAACTTACTTCATGTTTTGTTCCCAAGATATCCGGAGGTTGTTCGTGATTAATTTACTTGCATTGCGTGGTCAGTCTGTATTTCTGTTTAAATATTTGTTTTCATTAGTACATTACTTTTCACAATACATATCGTTCCAAACAACGCTAAATGTATGCTATTAAACTAAGCGCTCGATGCTATTATTACGTGTTGAATTCATTTCAACATGTGTTCAACGTTAGTTTGGTCAAGTTTGTTGCTGTGGAACAGTGCAAGTGGAGGGTATGAATGCTCCGAATCATCATGTGATCACAAATAAACAAGATCGTCGCAATTCAATGCTGGCTAACGTGTTTTACATAAACCTGTATATCTGCAGATTAATAAATGCACACACAAACACACATAAAGCATTCATATATGTTTTTATGCACGTATTTACTGTTCACACCCACACAAATTTTATATATATATATATATATATATATATATATATATATATATATATATTCATGTGAAAATGAATACTGGTGTAATGTAAAGGCTGATGCTAATTCAGCTTTGCACAACATATTTTTTTATAATAGAAATCATTTAAATAATTAATCATGTTAATAAACATAAAATACTTATTTCAAAAACATAAAAAAACTACTTTGTCAAAACTTTTGACCAGTACTGTATATAAACAAAAAGCATTCTCTCACTTTCAACTGTTTTTATTTCCAGCACATGTATTGATATGTAAATATTTGTATGAACATAAAATGCTTCAACAAATGAAACAACAACAACTGAAACAACATTTGAACTGAAATGGAGTACAAAGGGGGAACAAATATCAAAAGCAGCAGTCTGTATCTGGTCTGGTCATCAGTCGCTTTAAGTACTACACTAAATTACTGAATACTACACTCAAGTTCTCAATCACATCTGGGTGTTGATATGGTCAGATGTGGTTTGTCACTGCAGGATGATCAGCTGTCATTGGGTGTCTACAGATGATGGCTCTCCTTACACTGCCTTCTCAGATTTGGTGACCCTAGAGCTATATATTCAATGCATTTTAAGTAGCTTTGCTCTGTTTTTAACTTAAATAGAGCATTAATTGAAAAATAGTATTCATTAAATAACGAATGTAAATATTAAAATTTGTACCAAAAAGTGAGAAAAATCTGACAAAATTGTCAAAAACCTCGCTTTGGGGGCATCCTCATTTGTAACTGGTATAAAAATAAAGTTAATAAAGTGTGAGACACACACACATACACAGATATATTACATTTTAAATAGAGATATAAGAACAAATCTGTCTGGAGAAACGACATTATTTCTATGAAATAATATCTCACATTTAACTTTGTGTCTGTTCAGTCCTGAAGCACATGACATTTTCAAACAGCACCATTGAGCATCAACATGCATTAATCTCATTCTATCAGCAGCAGTATGTGGCAATAATTGTCATTATATCTCCTCTCCTGCTCTGAGACCAGAGTCAATAACAAACTATACAGACATTTAAACTACAATTCACATTGTGTCATTGTTCTCTACAGGTTGAGTTATTGTGGAATCACAGATGAAGGTTGTGCTGCTCTGACTTCAGCTCTGAGATCAAACCCCTCACACCTGAGACAACTGAATCTGTCTGGGAATAAACTAGGAAACTCAGTGAATTTACTTTGTGCTGTACTGGAGGATCCTCTCTGTAAACTGGAGGAGCTGTGGTAAGATCATCTCACTGATAGTCACAACTTTATCTTTAGTAAGACATATTCTTTAATGTACATTTTAGGATTAAAATTACCTCTGATGACTGAATCTCCATCACATCACATGACCTGCTGCTCGTTTCTGACCCATCAAACATTTGACGGAGCTTTAGTTGCTTCTGGTAGTTTGATTTAATATTGAACCTTCCAAGGTTATTATAGTTTTGCTTTTTTAAATTTGTTTTATTTTTATATAGTTTTCAAATTTGCAAAATGTAGTTTTGTTTTTATTAGTTTTATTAACAATTTTGTTCGTTTTAATTTCGTTTTTATTTCGTGAACACATTTCTATTTAGTTTTTATATAGTTTAGTTTCAGTTTTTTAAAGATCAAATAGAGATCATGATTTCCCCGCAATTCTAAACTAAGCAAAAT
>NC_133371.1:572817-649921 GCF_049309525.1 Garra rufa | reverse complement strand
AACCCTAACCCTAACCCTAACCCCTAACCCTAACCCTACCCTAACCCTAACCCTAACCCCTAACCCTAACCCTAACCCTAACCCTAACCCTAACCCTAACCCTAACCCTAACCCTAACCCTAACCCTAACCCTAATCTAACCCTAACCCTAACCCTAACCCTAACCCTAACCCTAACCCTAACCCCTAACCCTAACCCTAACCCTAACCCTAACCTAACCCTAACCCTAACCCTAACCCTAACCCTAACCCTAACCCTAACCTAACCCTAACCCTAACCCTAACCCTAACCTAACCCTAACCCTAACCCTAACCCTAACCTAACCTAACCTAACCCTAACCCCTAACCTAACCCTAACCCTAACCTAACCCTAACCTAACCTAACCTAACCCTAACCCTAACCTAACCCTAACCCTACCCTAACCCTAACCCTAACCCTAACCCTAACCCTAACCCTAACCCTAACCCTAACCCTAACCCTAACTAACCCTAACCTAACCTAACCCTAACCTAACCCTAACCTAACCCTAACCCTAACCCTAACCCTAACCCTAACCCTAACCCTAACCTAACCTAACCTAACCCTAACCCTAACCCTAACCCTAACCCTAGGGGAATGAACCCTAACCCTAGAACTTGGAAACTCGAACCCTAACCCTAGAACTTGGAAACTCGAACCCTAACCCTAGAACTTGGAAACTCGAACCCTAACCCTAGAACCTGGAAACTCGAACCCTAACCCTAGAACTTGGAAACTCGAACCCTAACCCTAACCCTAGAACTTGGAAACTCGAACCCTAACCCTAACCCTAGAACTTGGAAACTCGAACCCTAACCCTAACCCTAGAACCTGGAAACTCAACCCTAGTGTGCAGGCCTATATCTCGGCGCCTGGTGGCGCTAGAGCTCCCAAACCATGTGCAATCGATCGGGGGCCCCCCAAATAGTATATGTACCGAATTTCAGACCTCTAGGACCACCAGAAATGGGTGTGCACTTCCATATCTCGGCGCCTGGTGGCGCTAGAGCTCCCAAACCATGTGCAATCGATCGGGGGCCCCCCAAATAGTATACCCACCAAATTTGGGACCTCTAGGACCTACAGACCGGAAGTGCGCCCCCTAGGGGGGGGGGGGCGCACTTTCGTATTTTGCCCTATTAACCTAACCCTAACCCTAACCCTAACCTAACCTAACCTAACCCTAACCCTAACCCTAACCTAACCCTAACCCTAACCCTAACCCTAACCCTAACCCAAAAAAACACTAAGTCCCACCCACACAAATATGACTAAGTCCCACCCAAACACTAAGTCCCACCCACCCAAACCACACCTATATGACTAAGTCCAAACCACCCAGACCATAAGTCCCACCCAAAAACACTAAGTCCCACCCACACTAAGTCCCACCCAAACACTAAGTCCCACCCACCCAAACCAAAACACTAAGTCCCACCCACCCAAAAACACTAAGTCCCACCTACACTAAGTAACACCTATATGACTAAGTCCAAACCACCCAGACCCTAAGTCCCACCCAAAAACACTAAGTCCCACACACACTAAGTCCCACCCACCCAAACCAAAACACTAAGTCCCACCCAAAAAAAAACTAAGTCCCACCCACCCAAATATGACTAAGTCCCCCCACCCCCCACCCCAACACACATAGAAAACTCACCTGTATAGACAAACTCAACCCTAGAACCTAGGGGAATGAACCCTAGAACCTAGGGGAATGAACCCTAGAACCTAGGGGAATGAACCCTAGAACCTAGGGGAATGAACCCTAGAACCTAGGGGAATGAACCCTAAAACCTAGGGGAATGAACCCTAGAACCTAGGGGAATGAACCCTAGAACCTAGGGGAATGAACCCTAGAACCTAGGGGAATGAACCCTAGAACCTAGGGGAAATGAACCCTAGAACCTAGGGGAATGAACCCTAGAACCTAGGGGAATGAACCCTAGAACCTAGGGGAATGAACCCTAGAACCTAGGGGAATGAACCCTAGAACCTAGGGGAATGAACCCTAAAACCTAGGGGAATGAACCCTAGAACCTAGGGGAATGAACCCTAAAACCTAGGGGAATGAACCCTAAAACCTAGGGGAATGAACCCTAACCCTAGAACTTGGAAACTCGAACCCTAACCCTAGAACTTGGAAACTCGAACCCTAACCCTAGAACTTGGAAACTCGAACCCTAACCCTAGAACCTGGAAACTCGAACCCTAACCCTAGAACTTGGAAACTCGAACCCTAACCCTAACCCTAGAACTTGGAAACTCGAACCCTAACCCTAACCCTAGAACTTGGAAACTCGAACCCTAACCCTAACCCTAGAACCTGGAAACTCAACCCTAGTGTGCAGGCCTATATCTCGGCGCCTGGTGGCGCTAGAGCTCCCAAACCATGTGCAATCGATCGGGGGCCCCCCAAATAGTATATGTACCGAATTTCAGACCTCTAGGACCACCAGAAATGGGTGTGCACTTCCATATCTCGGCGCCTGGTGGCGCTAGAGCTCCCAAACCATGTGCAATCGATCGGGGGCCCCCCAAATAGTATACCCACCAAATTTGGGACCTCTAGGACCTACAGACCGGAAGTGCGCCCCCTAGGGGGGGGGCGCACTTTCGTATTTTGCCCTATTAACCTAACCCTAACCCTAACCCTAACCTAACCTAACCTAACCCTAACCCTAACCCTAACCTAACCCTAACCCTAACCCTAACCCTAACCCTAACCCAAAAAACACTAAGTCCCACCCACACAAATATGACTAAGTCCCACCCAAACACTAAGTCCCACCCACCCAAACCACACCTATATGACTAAGTCCAAACCACCCAGACCATAAGTCCCACCCAAAAACACTAAGTCCCACCCACACTAAGTCCCACCCAAACACTAAGTCCCACCCACCCAAACCAAAACACTAAGTCCCACCCACCCAAAAACACTAAGTCCCACCTACACTAAGTAACACCTATATGACTAAGTCCAAACCACCCAGACCCTAAGTCCCACCCAAAAACACTAAGTCCCACACACACTAAGTCCCACCCACCCAAACCAAAACACTAAGTCCCACCCAAAAAAAAACTAAGTCCCACCCACCCAAATATGACTAAGTCCCCCCACCCCCCACCCCAACACACATAGAAAACTCACCTGTATAGACAAACTCAACCCTAGAACCTAGGGGAATGAACCCTAGAACCTAGGGGAATGAACCCTAGAACCTAGGGGAATGAACCCTAGAACCTAGGGGAATGAACCCTAGAACCTAGGGGAATGAACCCTAAAACCTAGGGGAATGAACCCTAGAACCTAGGGGAATGAACCCTAGAACCTAGGGGAATGAACCCTAGAACCTAGGGGAATGAACCCTAGAACCTAGGGGAATGAACCCTAGAACCTAGGGGAATGAACCCTAGAACCTAGGGGAATGAACCCTAGAACCTAGGGGAATGAACCCTAGAACCTAGGGGAATGAACCCTAGAACCTAGGGGAATGAACCCTAAAACCTAGGGGAATGAACCCTAGAACCTAGGGGAATGAACCCTAAAACCTAGGGGAATGAACCCTAAAACCTAGGGGAATGAACCCTAACCCTAGAACTTGGAAACTCGAACCCTAACCCTAGAACTTGGAAACTCGAACCCTAACCCTAGAACTTGGAAACTCGAACCCTAACCCTAGAACCTGGAAACTCGAACCCTAACCCTAGAACTTGGAAACTCGAACCCTAACCCTAACCCTAGAACTTGGAAACTCGAACCCTAACCCTAACCCTAGAACTTGGAAACTCGAACCCTAACCCTAACCCTAGAACCTGGAAACTCAACCCTAGTGTGCAGGCCTATATCTCGGCGCCTGGTGGCGCTAGAGCTCCCAAACCATGTGCAATCGATCGGGGGCCCCCCAAATAGTATATGTACCGAATTTCAGACCTCTAGGACCACCAGAAATGGGTGTGCACTTCCATATCTCGGCGCCTGGTGGCGCTAGAGCTCCCAAACCATGTGCAATCGATCGGGGGCCCCCCAAATAGTATACCCACCAAATTTGGGACCTCTAGGACCTACAGACCGGAAGTGCGCCCCCTAGGGGGGGGGGGCGCACTTTCGTATTTTGCCCTATTAACCTAACCCTAACCCTAACCCTAACCTAACCTAACCTAACCCTAACCCTAACCCTAACCTAACCCTAACCCTAACCCTAACCCTAACCCTAACCCAAAAAACACTAAGTCCCACCCACACAAATATGACTAAGTCCCACCCAAACACTAAGTCCCACCCACCCAAACCACACCTATATGACTAAGTCCAAACCACCCAGACCATAAGTCCCACCCAAAAACACTAAGTCCCACCCACACTAAGTCCCACCCAAACACTAAGTCCCACCCACCCAAACCAAAACACTAAGTCCCACCCACCCAAAAACACTAAGTCCCACCTACACTAAGTAACACCTATATGACTAAGTCCAAACCACCCAGACCCTAAGTCCCACCCAAAAACACTAAGTCCCACACACACTAAGTCCCACCCACCCAAACCAAAACACTAAGTCCCACCCAAAAAAAAACTAAGTCCCACCCACCCAAATATGACTAAGTCCCCCCACCCCCCACCCCAACACACATAGAAAACTCACCTGTATAGACAAACTCAACCCTAGAACCTAGGGGAATGAACCCTAGAACCTAGGGGAATGAACCCTAGAACCTAGGGGAATGAACCCTAGAACCTAGGGGAATGAACCCTAGAACCTAGGGGAATGAACCCTAAAACCTAGGGGAATGAACCCTAGAACCTAGGGGAATGAACCCTAGAACCTAGGGGAATGAACCCTAGAACCTAGGGGAATGAACCCTAGAACCTAGGGGAATGAACCCTAGAACCTAGGGGAATGAACCCTAGAACCTAGGGGAATGAACCCTAGAACCTAGGGGAATGAACCCTAGAACCTAGGGGAATGAACCCTAGAACCTAGGGGAATGAACCCTAAAACCTAGGGGAATGAACCCTAGAACCTAGGGGAATGAACCCTAAAACCTAGGGGAATGAACCCTAAAACCTAGGGGAATGAACCCTAACCCTAGAACTTGGAAACTCGAACCCTAACCCTAGAACTTGGAAACTCGAACCCTAACCCTAGAACTTGGAAACTCGAACCCTAACCCTAGAACCTGGAAACTCGAACCCTAACCCTAGAACTTGGAAACTCGAACCCTAACCCTAACCCTAGAACTTGGAAACTCGAACCCTAACCCTAACCCTAGAACTTGGAAACTCGAACCCTAACCCTAACCCTAGAACCTGGAAACTCAACCCTAGTGTGCAGGCCTATATCTCGGCGCCTGGTGGCGCTAGAGCTCCCAAACCATGTGCAATCGATCGGGGGCCCCCCAAATAGTATATGTACCGAATTTCAGACCTCTAGGACCACCAGAAATGGGTGTGCACTTCCATATCTCGGCGCCTGGTGGCGCTAGAGCTCCCAAACCATGTGCAATCGATCGGGGGCCCCCCAAATAGTATACCCACCAAATTTGGGACCTCTAGGACCTACAGACCGGAAGTGCGCCCCCTAGGGGGGGGGGGCGCACTTTCGTATTTTGCCCTATTAACCTAACCCTAACCCTAACCCTAACCTAACCTAACCTAACCCTAACCCTAACCCTAACCTAACCCTAACCCTAACCCTAACCCTAACCCTAACCCAAAAAACACTAAGTCCCACCCACACAAATATGACTAAGTCCCACCCAAACACTAAGTCCCACCCACCCAAACCACACCTATATGACTAAGTCCAAACCACCCAGACCATAAGTCCCACCCAAAAACACTAAGTCCCACCCACACTAAGTCCCACCCAAACACTAAGTCCCACCCACCCAAACCAAAACACTAAGTCCCACCCACCCAAAAACACTAAGTCCCACCTACACTAAGTAACACCTATATGACTAAGTCCAAACCACCCAGACCCTAAGTCCCACCCAAAAACACTAAGTCCCACACACACTAAGTCCCACCCACCCAAACCAAAACACTAAGTCCCACCCAAAAAAAAACTAAGTCCCACCCACCCAAATATGACTAAGTCCCCCCACCCCCCACCCCAACACACATAGAAAACTCACCTGTATAGACAAACTCAACCCTAGAACCTAGGGGAATGAACCCTAGAACCTAGGGGAATGAACCCTAGAACCTAGGGGAATGAACCCTAGAACCTAGGGGAATGAACCCTAGAACCTAGGGGAATGAACCCTAAAACCTAGGGGAATGAACCCTAGAACCTAGGGGAATGAACCCTAGAACCTAGGGGAATGAACCCTAGAACCTAGGGGAATGAACCCTAGAACCTAGGGGAATGAACCCTAGAACCTAGGGGAATGAACCCTAGAACCTAGGGGAATGAACCCTAGAACCTAGGGGAATGAACCCTAGAACCTAGGGGAATGAACCCTAGAACCTAGGGGAATGAACCCTAAAACCTAGGGGAATGAACCCTAGAACCTAGGGGAATGAACCCTAAAACCTAGGGGAATGAACCCTAAAACCTAGGGGAATGAACCCTAACCCTAGAACTTGGAAACTCGAACCCTAACCCTAGAACTTGGAAACTCGAACCCTAACCCTAGAACTTGGAAACTCGAACCCTAACCCTAGAACCTGGAAACTCGAACCCTAACCCTAGAACTTGGAAACTCGAACCCTAACCCTAACCCTAGAACTTGGAAACTCGAACCCTAACCCTAACCCTAGAACTTGGAAACTCGAACCCTAACCCTAACCCTAGAACCTGGAAACTCAACCCTAGTGTGCAGGCCTATATCTCGGCGCCTGGTGGCGCTAGAGCTCCCAAACCATGTGCAATCGATCGGGGGCCCCCCAAATAGTATATGTACCGAATTTCAGACCTCTAGGACCACCAGAAATGGGTGTGCACTTCCATATCTCGGCGCCTGGTGGCGCTAGAGCTCCCAAACCATGTGCAATCGATCGGGGGCCCCCCAAATAGTATACCCACCAAATTTGGGACCTCTAGGACCTACAGACCGGAAGTGCGCCCCCTAGGGGGGGGGGGCGCACTTTCGTATTTTGCCCTATTAACCTAACCTAACCTAACCCTAACCTAACCCTAACCCTAACCCTAACCCTAACCCTAACCCTAACCCTAACCCTAACCCTAACCCAAAAAACACTAAGTCCCACCCACACAAATATGACTAAGTCCCACCCAAACACTAAGTCCCACCCACCCAAACCACACCTATATGACTAAGTCCAAACCACCCAGACCATAAGTCCCACCCAAAAACACTAAGTCCCACCCACACTAAGTCCCACCCAAACACTAAGTCCCACCCACCCAAACCAAAACACTAAGTCCCACCCACCCAAAAACACTAAGTCCCACCTACACTAAGTAACACCTATATGACTAAGTCCAAACCACCCAGACCCTAAGTCCCACCCAAAAACACTAAGTCCCACACACACTAAGTCCCACCCACCCAAACCAAAACACTAAGTCCCACCCAAAAAAAAACTAAGTCCCACCCACCCAAATATGACTAAGTCCCCCCACCCCCCACCCCAACACACATAGAAAACTCACCTGTATAGACAAACTCAACCCTAGAACCTAGGGGAATGAACCCTAGAACCTAGGGGAATGAACCCTAGAACCTAGGGGAATGAACCCTAGAACCTAGGGGAATGAACCCTAGAACCTAGGGGAATGAACCCTAAAACCTAGGGGAATGAACCCTAGAACCTAGGGGAATGAACCCTAGAACCTAGGGGAATGAACCCTAGAACCTAGGGGAATGAACCCTAGAACCTAGGGGAATGAACCCTAGAACCTAGGGGAATGAACCCTAGAACCTAGGGGAATGAACCCTAGAACCTAGGGGAATGAACCCTAGAACCTAGGGGAATGAACCCTAGAACCTAGGGGAATGAACCCTAAAACCTAGGGGAATGAACCCTAGAACCTAGGGGAATGAACCCTAAAACCTAGGGGAATGAACCCTAAAACCTAGGGGAATGAACCCTAACCCTAGAACTTGGAAACTCGAACCCTAACCCTAGAACTTGGAAACTCGAACCCTAACCCTAGAACTTGGAAACTCGAACCCTAACCCTAGAACCTGGAAACTCGAACCCTAACCCTAGAACTTGGAAACTCGAACCCTAACCCTAACCCTAGAACTTGGAAACTCGAACCCTAACCCTAACCCTAGAACTTGGAAACTCGAACCCTAACCCTAACCCTAGAACCTGGAAACTCAACCCTAGTGTGCAGGCCTATATCTCGGCGCCTGGTGGCGCTAGAGCTCCCAAACCATGTGCAATCGATCGGGGGCCCCCCAAATAGTATATGTACCGAATTTCAGACCTCTAGGACCACCAGAAATGGGTGTGCACTTCCATATCTCGGCGCCTGGTGGCGCTAGAGCTCCCAAACCATGTGCAATCGATCGGGGGCCCCCCAAATAGTATACCCACCAAATTTGGGACCTCTAGGACCTACAGACCGGAAGTGCGCCCCCTAGGGGGGGGGGGCGCACTTTCGTATTTTGCCCTATTAACCTAACCTAACCTAACCCTAACCTAACCCTAACCCTAACCCTAACCCTAACCCTAACCCTAACCCTAACCCTAACCCTAACCCAAAAAACACTAAGTCCCACCCACACAAATATGACTAAGTCCCACCCAAACACTAAGTCCCACCCACCCAAACCACACCTATATGACTAAGTCCAAACCACCCAGACCATAAGTCCCACCCAAAAACACTAAGTCCCACCCACACTAAGTCCCACCCAAACACTAAGTCCCACCCACCCAAACCAAAACACTAAGTCCCACCCACCCAAAAACACTAAGTCCCACCTACACTAAGTAACACCTATATGACTAAGTCCAAACCACCCAGACCCTAAGTCCCACCCAAAAACACTAAGTCCCACACACACTAAGTCCCACCCACCCAAACCAAAACACTAAGTCCCACCCAAAAAAAAACTAAGTCCCACCCACCCAAATATGACTAAGTCCCCCCACCCCCCACCCCAACACACATAGAAAACTCACCTGTATAGACAAACTCAACCCTAGAACCTAGGGGAATGAACCCTAGAACCTAGGGGAATGAACCCTAGAACCTAGGGGAATGAACCCTAGAACCTAGGGGAATGAACCCTAGAACCTAGGGGAATGAACCCTAAAACCTAGGGGAATGAACCCTAGAACCTAGGGGAATGAACCCTAGAACCTAGGGGAATGAACCCTAGAACCTAGGGGAATGAACCCTAGAACCTAGGGGAATGAACCCTAGAACCTAGGGGAATGAACCCTAGAACCTAGGGGAATGAACCCTAGAACCTAGGGGAATGAACCCTAGAACCTAGGGGAATGAACCCTAGAACCTAGGGGAATGAACCCTAAAACCTAGGGGAATGAACCCTAGAACCTAGGGGAATGAACCCTAAAACCTAGGGGAATGAACCCTAAAACCTAGGGGAATGAACCCTAACCCTAGAACTTGGAAACTCGAACCCTAACCCTAGAACTTGGAAACTCGAACCCTAACCCTAGAACTTGGAAACTCGAACCCTAACCCTAGAACCTGGAAACTCGAACCCTAACCCTAGAACTTGGAAACTCGAACCCTAACCCTAACCCTAGAACTTGGAAACTCGAACCCTAACCCTAACCCTAGAACTTGGAAACTCGAACCCTAACCCTAACCCTAGAACCTGGAAACTCAACCCTAGTGTGCAGGCCTATATCTCGGCGCCTGGTGGCGCTAGAGCTCCCAAACCATGTGCAATCGATCGGGGGCCCCCCAAATAGTATATGTACCGAATTTCAGACCTCTAGGACCACCAGAAATGGGTGTGCACTTCCATATCTCGGCGCCTGGTGGCGCTAGAGCTCCCAAACCATGTGCAATCGATCGGGGGCCCCCCAAATAGTATACCCACCAAATTTGGGACCTCTAGGACCTACAGACCGGAAGTGCGCCCCCTAGGGGGGGGGGGCGCACTTTCGTATTTTGCCCTATTAACCTAACCTAACCTAACCCTAACCTAACCCTAACCCTAACCCTAACCCTAACCCTAACCCTAACCCTAACCCTAACCCTAACCCAAAAAACACTAAGTCCCACCCACACAAATATGACTAAGTCCCACCCAAACACTAAGTCCCACCCACCCAAACCACACCTATATGACTAAGTCCAAACCACCCAGACCATAAGTCCCACCCAAAAACACTAAGTCCCACCCACACTAAGTCCCACCCAAACACTAAGTCCCACCCACCCAAACCAAAACACTAAGTCCCACCCACCCAAAAACACTAAGTCCCACCTACACTAAGTAACACCTATATGACTAAGTCCAAACCACCCAGACCCTAAGTCCCACCCAAAAACACTAAGTCCCACACACACTAAGTCCCACCCACCCAAACCAAAACACTAAGTCCCACCCAAAAAAAAACTAAGTCCCACCCACCCAAATATGACTAAGTCCCCCCACCCCCCACCCCAACACACATAGAAAACTCACCTGTATAGACAAACTCAACCCTAGAACCTAGGGGAATGAACCCTAGAACCTAGGGGAATGAACCCTAGAACCTAGGGGAATGAACCCTAGAACCTAGGGGAATGAACCCTAGAACCTAGGGGAATGAACCCTAAAACCTAGGGGAATGAACCCTAGAACCTAGGGGAATGAACCCTAGAACCTAGGGGAATGAACCCTAGAACCTAGGGGAATGAACCCTAGAACCTAGGGGAATGAACCCTAGAACCTAGGGGAATGAACCCTAGAACCTAGGGGAATGAACCCTAGAACCTAGGGGAATGAACCCTAGAACCTAGGGGAATGAACCCTAGAACCTAGGGGAATGAACCCTAAAACCTAGGGGAATGAACCCTAGAACCTAGGGGAATGAACCCTAAAACCTAGGGGAATGAACCCTAAAACCTAGGGGAATGAACCCTAACCCTAGAACTTGGAAACTCGAACCCTAACCCTAGAACTTGGAAACTCGAACCCTAACCCTAGAACTTGGAAACTCGAACCCTAACCCTAGAACCTGGAAACTCGAACCCTAACCCTAGAACTTGGAAACTCGAACCCTAACCCTAACCCTAGAACTTGGAAACTCGAACCCTAACCCTAACCCTAGAACTTGGAAACTCGAACCCTAACCCTAACCCTAGAACCTGGAAACTCAACCCTAGTGTGCAGGCCTATATCTCGGCGCCTGGTGGCGCTAGAGCTCCCAAACCATGTGCAATCGATCGGGGGCCCCCCAAATAGTATATGTACCGAATTTCAGACCTCTAGGACCACCAGAAATGGGTGTGCACTTCCATATCTCGGCGCCTGGTGGCGCTAGAGCTCCCAAACCATGTGCAATCGATCGGGGGCCCCCCAAATAGTATACCCACCAAATTTGGGACCTCTAGGACCTACAGACCGGAAGTGCGCCCCCTAGGGGGGGGGGGCGCACTTTCGTATTTTGCCCTATTAACCTAACCTAACCTAACCCTAACCTAACCCTAACCCTAACCCTAACCCTAACCCTAACCCTAACCCTAACCCTAACCCTAACCCAAAAAACACTAAGTCCCACCCACACAAATATGACTAAGTCCCACCCAAACACTAAGTCCCACCCACCCAAACCACACCTATATGACTAAGTCCAAACCACCCAGACCATAAGTCCCACCCAAAAACACTAAGTCCCACCCACACTAAGTCCCACCCAAACACTAAGTCCCACCCACCCAAACCAAAACACTAAGTCCCACCCACCCAAAAACACTAAGTCCCACCTACACTAAGTAACACCTATATGACTAAGTCCAAACCACCCAGACCCTAAGTCCCACCCAAAAACACTAAGTCCCACACACACTAAGTCCCACCCACCCAAACCAAAACACTAAGTCCCACCCAAAAAAAAACTAAGTCCCACCCACCCAAATATGACTAAGTCCCCCCACCCCCCACCCCAACACACATAGAAAACTCACCTGTATAGACAAACTCAACCCTAGAACCTAGGGGAATGAACCCTAGAACCTAGGGGAATGAACCCTAGAACCTAGGGGAATGAACCCTAGAACCTAGGGGAATGAACCCTAGAACCTAGGGGAATGAACCCTAAAACCTAGGGGAATGAACCCTAGAACCTAGGGGAATGAACCCTAGAACCTAGGGGAATGAACCCTAGAACCTAGGGGAATGAACCCTAGAACCTAGGGGAATGAACCCTAGAACCTAGGGGAATGAACCCTAGAACCTAGGGGAATGAACCCTAGAACCTAGGGGAATGAACCCTAGAACCTAGGGGAATGAACCCTAGAACCTAGGGGAATGAACCCTAAAACCTAGGGGAATGAACCCTAGAACCTAGGGGAATGAACCCTAAAACCTAGGGGAATGAACCCTAAAACCTAGGGGAATGAACCCTAACCCTAGAACTTGGAAACTCGAACCCTAACCCTAGAACTTGGAAACTCGAACCCTAACCCTAGAACTTGGAAACTCGAACCCTAACCCTAGAACCTGGAAACTCGAACCCTAACCCTAGAACTTGGAAACTCGAACCCTAACCCTAACCCTAGAACTTGGAAACTCGAACCCTAACCCTAACCCTAGAACTTGGAAACTCGAACCCTAACCCTAACCCTAGAACCTGGAAACTCAACCCTAGTGTGCAGGCCTATATCTCGGCGCCTGGTGGCGCTAGAGCTCCCAAACCATGTGCAATCGATCGGGGGCCCCCCAAATAGTATATGTACCGAATTTCAGACCTCTAGGACCACCAGAAATGGGTGTGCACTTCCATATCTCGGCGCCTGGTGGCGCTAGAGCTCCCAAACCATGTGCAATCGATCGGGGGCCCCCCAAATAGTATACCCACCAAATTTGGGACCTCTAGGACCTACAGACCGGAAGTGCGCCCCCTAGGGGGGGGGGGCGCACTTTCGTATTTTGCCCTATTAACCTAACCCTAGAACTTGGAAACTCGAACCCTAACCCTAACCCTAGAACTTGGAAACTCGAACCCTAACCCTAACCCTAGAACTTGGAAACTCGAACCCTAACCCTAACCCTAGAACCTGGAAACTCAACCCTAGTGTGCAGGCCTATATCTCGGCGCCTGGTGGCGCTAGAGCTCCCAAACCATGTGCAATCGATCGGGGGCCCCCCAAATAGTATATGTACCGAATTTCAGACCTCTAGGACCACCAGAAATGGGTGTGCACTTCCATATCTCGGCGCCTGGTGGCGCTAGAGCTCCCAAACCATGTGCAATCGATCGGGGGCCCCCCAAATAGTATACCCACCAAATTTGGGACCTCTAGGACCTACAGACCGGAAGTGCGCCCCCTAGGGGGGGGGGGCGCACTTTCGTATTTTGCCCTATTAACCTAACCCTAACCCTAACCCTAAACCTAACCCTAACCCTAACCCTAACCTAACCTAACCTAACCTAACCCTAACCCTAACCCTAACCCTAACCCTAACCCTAACCCTAACCCTAACCTAACCTAACCCTAACCCTAACCCTTCAGAAACAGTATAAATGGGACCAGAGTAACACTCACCTGTCATTTGGTTCAAGCTCGCCTGATGAAGGGACAAGAGATCCCGAAACGTCGCGATTAGGCTTGAACAATTCATTTTTGAGTCTCCATCAGTGGTAAAATGATGTAGAAGACCATAGTAAATTTGTAGAAGGTGGAATGGAGTTGCTTCCTCTGCCCAAAAAGGCCATGAGGCAAGGGTCACTTTTCTAATTTTTCTTTGGGGTTTATAGAGTTTTTCCATCCAAAAAGATGTTGATTTTTGAAACTCTGAGCGTCATACCTCACCAAACACCTAAACTTACCAGCCACTGTAGTGTGCAGCCCTAAGAGACACAGCACTAACCATTCTAGCCCTAATTTGGATTTTTTGTGCCAAAACTAAAATGTTTTTATCTGGTTTTAGACTCCTTCTGTGTTTGGTGGCCATTTTGTGAACCATGGGCATGTCTGAACATGTCTCAAAGCGGGCAGTTGAAGTGTGTGCCAGTGCACAACCTGGTTTTAGACTTTGTCTAAGCTATGGATTCTTTCCCCCTAACCAAGCCCGTGCCACGTCTCTGCACTTTGGGATACTGTGAGGACATGTCCATGGTGATCAAAATGGCCACACCATAGTTGTGGGTCTTGCGGACTGTCTCATAGTACTCAGTGATCATTTAATAACATTTAATGGATTGATACAAAAATATCATTAGCACAAATTAGTGAAACACATTACAGTGGATTATGAAGCACCAAAAAGTGCTGATATTTAGTTTATTTAGAGTGTTTGCTGGGGGACACGCCCCCCTTCAGAAACAGTATAAATGGGACCAGAGTAACACTCACCTGTCATTTGGTTCAAGCTCGCCTGATGAAGGGACAAGAGATCCCGAAACGTCGCGATTAGGCTTGAACAATTCATTTTTGAGTCTCCATCAGTGGTAAAATGATGTAGAAGACCATAGTAAATTTGTAGAAGGTGGAATGGAGTTGCTTCCTCTGCCCAAAAAGGCCATGAGGCAAGGGTCACTTTTCTAATTTTTCTTTGGGGTTTATAGAGTTTTTCCATCCAAAAAGATGTTGATTTTTGAAACTCTGAGCGTCATACCTCACCAAACACCTAAACTTACCAGCCACTGTAGTGTGCAGCCCTAAGAGACACAGCACTAACCATTCTAGCCCTAATTTGGATTTTTTGTGCCAAAACTAAAATGTTTTTATCTGGTTTTAGACTCCTTCTGTGTTTGGTGGCCATTTTGTGAACCATGGGCATGTCTGAACATGTCTCAAAGCGGGCAGTTGAAGTGTGTGCCAGTGCACAACCTGGTTTTAGACTTTGTCTAAGCTATGGATTCTTTCCCCCTAACCAAGCCCGTGCCACGTCTCTGCACTTTGGGATACTGTGAGGACATGTCCATGGTGATCAAAATGGCCACACCATAGTTGTGGGTCTTGCGGACTGTCTCATAGTACTCAGTGATCATTTAATAGCATTTAATGGATTGATACAAAAATATCATTAGCACAAATTAGTGAAACACATTACAGTGGATTATGAAGCACCAAAAAGTGCTGATATTTAGTTTATTTAGAGTGTTTGCTGGGGGACACGCCCCCCTTCAGAAACAGTATAAATGGGACCAGAGTAACACTCACCTGTCATTTGGTTCAAGCTCGCCTGATGAAGGGACAAGAGATCCCGAAACGTCGCGATTAGGCTTGAACAATTCATTTTTGAGTCTCCATCAGTGGTAAAATGATGTAGAAGACCATAGTAAATTTGTAGAAGGTGGAATGGAGTTGCTTCCTCTGCCCAAAAAGGCCATGAGGCAAGGGTCACTTTTCTAATTTTTCTTTGGGGTTTATAGAGTTTTTCCATCCAAAAAGATGTTGATTTTTGAAACTCTGAGCGTCATACCTCACCAAACACCTAAACTTACCAGCCACTGTAGTGTGCAGCCCTAAGAGACACAGCACTAACCATTCTAGCCCTAATTTGGATTTTTTGTGCCAAAACTAAAATGTTTTTATCTGGTTTTAGACTCCTTCTGTGTTTGGTGGCCATTTTGTGAACCATGGGCATGTCTGAACATGTCTCAAAGCGGGCAGTTGAAGTGTGTGCCAGTGCACAACCTGGTTTTAGACTTTGTCTAAGCTATGGATTCTTTCCCCCTAACCAAGCCCGTGCCACGTCTCTGCACTTTGGGATACTGTGAGGACATGTCCATGGTGATCAAAATGGCCACACCATAGTTGTGGGTCTTGCGGACTGTCTCATAGTACTCAGTGATCATTTAATAGCATTTAATGGATTGATACAAAAATATCATTAGCACAAATTAGTGAAACACATTACAGTGGATTATGAAGCACCAAAAAGTGCTGATATTTAGTTTATTTAGAGTGTTTGCTGGGGGACACGCCCCCCTTCAGAAACAGTATAAATGGGACCAGAGTAACACTCACCTGTCATTTGGTTCAAGCTCGCCTGATGAAGGGACAAGAGATCCCGAAACGTCGCGATTAGGCTTGAACAATTCATTTTTGAGTCTCCATCAGTGGTAAAATGATGTAGAAGACCATAGTAAATTTGTAGAAGGTGGAATGGAGTTGCTTCCTCTGCCCAAAAAGGCCATGAGGCAAGGGTCACTTTTCTAATTTTTCTTTGGGGTTTATAGAGTTTTTCCATCCAAAAAGATGTTGATTTTTGAAACTCTGAGCGTCATACCTCACCAAACACCTAAACTTACCAGCCACTGTAGTGTGCAGCCCTAAGAGACACAGCACTAACCATTCTAGCCCTAATTTGGATTTTTTGTGCCAAAACTAAAATGTTTTTATCTGGTTTTAGACTCCTTCTGTGTTTGGTGGCCATTTTGTGAACCATGGGCATGTCTGAACATGTCTCAAAGCGGGCAGTTGAAGTGTGTGCCAGTGCACAACCTGGTTTTAGACTTTGTCTAAGCTATGGATTCTTTCCCCCTAACCAAGCCCGTGCCACGTCTCTGCACTTTGGGATACTGTGAGGACATGTCCATGGTGATCAAAATGGCCACACCATAGTTGTGGGTCTTGCGGACTGTCTCATAGTACTCAGTGATCATTTAATAGCATTTAATGGATTGATACAAAAATATCATTAGCACAAATTAGTGAAACACATTACAGTGGATTATGAAGCACCAAAAAGTGCTGATATTTAGTTTATTTAGAGTGTTTGCTGGGGGACACGCCCCCCTTCAGAAACAGTATAAATGGGACCAGAGTAACACTCACCTGTCATTTGGTTCAAGCTCGCCTGATGAAGGGACAAGAGATCCCGAAACGTCGCGATTAGGCTTGAACAATTCATTTTTGAGTCTCCATCAGTGGTAAAATGATGTAGAAGACCATAGTAAATTTGTAGAAGGTGGAATGGAGTTGCTTCCTCTGCCCAAAAAGGCCATGAGGCAAGGGTCACTTTTCTAATTTTTCTTTGGGGTTTATAGAGTTTTTCCATCCAAAAAGATGTTGATTTTTGAAACTCTGAGCGTCATACCTCACCAAACACCTAAACTTACCAGCCACTGTAGTGTGCAGCCCTAAGAGACACAGCACTAACCATTCTAGCCCTAATTTGGATTTTTTGTGCCAAAACTAAAATGTTTTTATCTGGTTTTAGACTCCTTCTGTGTTTGGTGGCCATTTTGTGAACCATGGGCATGTCTGAACATGTCTCAAAGCGGGCAGTTGAAGTGTGTGCCAGTGCACAACCTGGTTTTAGACTTTGTCTAAGCTATGGATTCTTTCCCCCTAACCAAGCCCGTGCCACGTCTCTGCACTTTGGGATACTGTGAGGACATGTCCATGGTGATCAAAATGGCCACACCATAGTTGTGGGTCTTGCGGACTGTCTCATAGTACTCAGTGATCATTTAATAGCATTTAATGGATTGATACAAAAATATCATTAGCACAAATTAGTGAAACACATTACAGTGGATTATGAAGCACCAAAAAGTGCTGATATTTAGTTTATTTAGAGTGTTTGCTGGGGGACACGCCCCCCTTCAGAAACAGTATAAATGGGACCAGAGTAACACTCACCTGTCATTTGGTTCAAGCTCGCCTGATGAAGGGACAAGAGATCCCGAAACGTCGCGATTAGGCTTGAACAATTCATTTTTGAGTCTCCATCAGTGGTAAAATGATGTAGAAGACCATAGTAAATTTGTAGAAGGTGGAATGGAGTTGCTTCCTCTGCCCAAAAAGGCCATGAGGCAAGGGTCACTTTTCTAATTTTTCTTTGGGGTTTATAGAGTTTTTCCATCCAAAAAGATGTTGATTTTTGAAACTCTGAGCGTCATACCTCACCAAACACCTAAACTTACCAGCCACTGTAGTGTGCAGCCCTAAGAGACACAGCACTAACCATTCTAGCCCTAATTTGGATTTTTTGTGCCAAAACTAAAATGTTTTTATCTGGTTTTAGACTCCTTCTGTGTTTGGTGGCCATTTTGTGAACCATGGGCATGTCTGAACATGTCTCAAAGCGGGCAGTTGAAGTGTGTGCCAGTGCACAACCTGGTTTTAGACTTTGTCTAAGCTATGGATTCTTTCCCCCTAACCAAGCCCGTGCCACGTCTCTGCACTTTGGGATACTGTGAGGACATGTCCATGGTGATCAAAATGGCCACACCATAGTTGTGGGTCTTGCGGACTGTCTCATAGTACTCAGTGATCATTTAATAGCATTTAATGGATTGATACAAAAATATCATTAGCACAAATTAGTGAAACACATTACAGTGGATTATGAAGCACCAAAAAGTGCTGATATTTAGTTTATTTAGAGTGTTTGCTGGGGGACACGCCCCCCTTCAGAAACAGTATAAATGGGACCAGAGTAACACTCACCTGTCATTTGGTTCAAGCTCGCCTGATGAAGGGACAAGAGATCCCGAAACGTCGCGATTAGGCTTGAACAATTCATTTTTGAGTCTCCATCAGTGGTAAAATGATGTAGAAGACCATAGTAAATTTGTAGAAGGTGGAATGGAGTTGCTTCCTCTGCCCAAAAAGGCCATGAGGCAAGGGTCACTTTTCTAATTTTTCTTTGGGGTTTATAGAGTTTTTCCATCCAAAAAGATGTTGATTTTTGAAACTCTGAGCGTCATACCTCACCAAACACCTAAACTTACCAGCCACTGTAGTGTGCAGCCCTAAGAGACACAGCACTAACCATTCTAGCCCTAATTTGGATTTTTTGTGCCAAAACTAAAATGTTTTTATCTGGTTTTAGACTCCTTCTGTGTTTGGTGGCCATTTTGTGAACCATGGGCATGTCTGAACATGTCTCAAAGCGGGCAGTTGAAGTGTGTGCCAGTGCACAACCTGGTTTTAGACTTTGTCTAAGCTATGGATTCTTTCCCCCTAACCAAGCCCGTGCCACGTCTCTGCACTTTGGGATACTGTGAGGACATGTCCATGGTGATCAAAATGGCCACACCATAGTTGTGGGTCTTGCGGACTGTCTCATAGTACTCAGTGATCATTTAATAGCATTTAATGGATTGATACAAAAATATCATTAGCACAAATTAGTGAAACACATTACAGTGGATTATGAAGCACCAAAAAGTGCTGATATTTAGTTTATTTAGAGTGTTTGCTGGGGGACACGCCCCCCTTCAGAAACAGTATAAATGGGACCAGAGTAACACTCACCTGTCATTTGGTTCAAGCTCGCCTGATGAAGGGACAAGAGATCCCGAAACGTCGCGATTAGGCTTGAACAATTCATTTTTGAGTCTCCATCAGTGGTAAAATGATGTAGAAGACCATAGTAAATTTGTAGAAGGTGGAATGGAGTTGCTTCCTCTGCCCAAAAAGGCCATGAGGCAAGGGTCACTTTTCTAATTTTTCTTTGGGGTTTATAGAGTTTTTCCATCCAAAAAGATGTTGATTTTTGAAACTCTGAGCGTCATACCTCACCAAACACCTAAACTTACCAGCCACTGTAGTGTGCAGCCCTAAGAGACACAGCACTAACCATTCTAGCCCTAATTTGGATTTTTTGTGCCAAAACTAAAATGTTTTTATCTGGTTTTAGACTCCTTCTGTGTTTGGTGGCCATTTTGTGAACCATGGGCATGTCTGAACATGTCTCAAAGCGGGCAGTTGAAGTGTGTGCCAGTGCACAACCTGGTTTTAGACTTTGTCTAAGCTATGGATTCTTTCCCCCTAACCAAGCCCGTGCCACGTCTCTGCACTTTGGGATACTGTGAGGACATGTCCATGGTGATCAAAATGGCCACACCATAGTTGTGGGTCTTGCGGACTGTCTCATAGTACTCAGTGATCATTTAATAGCATTTAATGGATTGATACAAAAATATCATTAGCACAAATTAGTGAAACACATTACAGTGGATTATGAAGCACCAAAAAGTGCTGATATTTAGTTTATTTAGAGTGTTTGCTGGGGGACACGCCCCCCTTCAGAAACAGTATAAATGGGACCAGAGTAACACTCACCTGTCATTTGGTTCAAGCTCGCCTGATGAAGGGACAAGAGATCCCGAAACGTCGCGATTAGGCTTGAACAATTCATTTTTGAGTCTCCATCAGTGGTAAAATGATGTAGAAGACCATAGTAAATTTGTAGAAGGTGGAATGGAGTTGCTTCCTCTGCCCAAAAAGGCCATGAGGCAAGGGTCACTTTTCTAATTTTTCTTTGGGGTTTATAGAGTTTTTCCATCCAAAAAGATGTTGATTTTTGAAACTCTGAGCGTCATACCTCACCAAACACCTAAACTTACCAGCCACTGTAGTGTGCAGCCCTAAGAGACACAGCACTAACCATTCTAGCCCTAATTTGGATTTTTTGTGCCAAAACTAAAATGTTTTTATCTGGTTTTAGACTCCTTCTGTGTTTGGTGGCCATTTTGTGAACCATGGGCATGTCTGAACATGTCTCAAAGCGGGCAGTTGAAGTGTGTGCCAGTGCACAACCTGGTTTTAGACTTTGTCTAAGCTATGGATTCTTTCCCCCTAACCAAGCCCGTGCCACGTCTCTGCACTTTGGGATACTGTGAGGACATGTCCATGGTGATCAAAATGGCCACACCATAGTTGTGGGTCTTGCGGACTGTCTCATAGTACTCAGTGATCATTTAATAGCATTTAATGGATTGATACAAAAATATCATTAGCACAAATTAGTGAAACACATTACAGTGGATTATGAAGCACCAAAAAGTGCTGATATTTAGTTTATTTAGAGTGTTTGCTGGGGGACACGCCCCCCTTCAGAAACAGTATAAATGGGACCAGAGTAACACTCACCTGTCATTTGGTTCAAGCTCGCCTGATGAAGGGACAAGAGATCCCGAAACGTCGCGATTAGGCTTGAACAATTCATTTTTGAGTCTCCATCAGTGGTAAAATGATGTAGAAGACCATAGTAAATTTGTAGAAGGTGGAATGGAGTTGCTTCCTCTGCCCAAAAAGGCCATGAGGCAAGGGTCACTTTTCTAATTTTTCTTTGGGGTTTATAGAGTTTTTCCATCCAAAAAGATGTTGATTTTTGAAACTCTGAGCGTCATACCTCACCAAACACCTAAACTTACCAGCCACTGTAGTGTGCAGCCCTAAGAGACACAGCACTAACCATTCTAGCCCTAATTTGGATTTTTTGTGCCAAAACTAAAATGTTTTTATCTGGTTTTAGACTCCTTCTGTGTTTGGTGGCCATTTTGTGAACCATGGGCATGTCTGAACATGTCTCAAAGCGGGCAGTTGAAGTGTGTGCCAGTGCACAACCTGGTTTTAGACTTTGTCTAAGCTATGGATTCTTTCCCCCTAACCAAGCCCGTGCCACGTCTCTGCACTTTGGGATACTGTGAGGACATGTCCATGGTGATCAAAATGGCCACACCATAGTTGTGGGTCTTGCGGACTGTCTCATAGTACTCAGTGATCATTTAATAGCATTTAATGGATTGATACAAAAATATCATTAGCACAAATTAGTGAAACACATTACAGTGGATTATGAAGCACCAAAAAGTGCTGATATTTAGTTTATTTAGAGTGTTTGCTGGGGGACACGCCCCCCTTCAGAAACAGTATAAATGGGACCAGAGTAACACTCACCTGTCATTTGGTTCAAGCTCGCCTGATGAAGGGACAAGAGATCCCGAAACGTCGCGATTAGGCTTGAACAATTCATTTTTGAGTCTCCATCAGTGGTAAAATGATGTAGAAGACCATAGTAAATTTGTAGAAGGTGGAATGGAGTTGCTTCCTCTGCCCAAAAAGGCCATGAGGCAAGGGTCACTTTTCTAATTTTTCTTTGGGGTTTATAGAGTTTTTCCATCCAAAAAGATGTTGATTTTTGAAACTCTGAGCGTCATACCTCACCAAACACCTAAACTTACCAGCCACTGTAGTGTGCAGCCCTAAGAGACACAGCACTAACCATTCTAGCCCTAATTTGGATTTTTTGTGCCAAAACTAAAATGTTTTTATCTGGTTTTAGACTCCTTCTGTGTTTGGTGGCCATTTTGTGAACCATGGGCATGTCTGAACATGTCTCAAAGCGGGCAGTTGAAGTGTGTGCCAGTGCACAACCTGGTTTTAGACTTTGTCTAAGCTATGGATTCTTTCCCCCTAACCAAGCCCGTGCCACGTCTCTGCACTTTGGGATACTGTGAGGACATGTCCATGGTGATCAAAATGGCCACACCATAGTTGTGGGTCTTGCGGACTGTCTCATAGTACTCAGTGATCATTTAATAGCATTTAATGGATTGATACAAAAATATCATTAGCACAAATTAGTGAAACACATTACAGTGGATTATGAAGCACCAAAAAGTGCTGATATTTAGTTTATTTAGAGTGTTTGCTGGGGGACACGCCCCCCTTCAGAAACAGTATAAATGGGACCAGAGTAACACTCACCTGTCATTTGGTTCAAGCTCGCCTGATGAAGGGACAAGAGATCCCGAAACGTCGCGATTAGGCTTGAACAATTCATTTTTGAGTCTCCATCAGTGGTAAAATGATGTAGAAGACCATAGTAAATTTGTAGAAGGTGGAATGGAGTTGCTTCCTCTGCCCAAAAAGGCCATGAGGCAAGGGTCACTTTTCTAATTTTTCTTTGGGGTTTATAGAGTTTTTCCATCCAAAAAGATGTTGATTTTTGAAACTCTGAGCGTCATACCTCACCAAACACCTAAACTTACCAGCCACTGTAGTGTGCAGCCCTAAGAGACACAGCACTAACCATTCTAGCCCTAATTTGGATTTTTTGTGCCAAAACTAAAATGTTTTTATCTGGTTTTAGACTCCTTCTGTGTTTGGTGGCCATTTTGTGAACCATGGGCATGTCTGAACATGTCTCAAAGCGGGCAGTTGAAGTGTGTGCCAGTGCACAACCTGGTTTTAGACTTTGTCTAAGCTATGGATTCTTTCCCCCTAACCAAGCCCGTGCCACGTCTCTGCACTTTGGGATACTGTGAGGACATGTCCATGGTGATCAAAATGGCCACACCATAGTTGTGGGTCTTGCGGACTGTCTCATAGTACTCAGTGATCATTTAATAACATTTAATGGATTGATACAAAAATATCATTAGCACAAATTAGTGAAACACATTACAGTGGATTATGAAGCACCAAAAAGTGCTGATATTTAGTTTATTTAGAGTGTTTGCTGGGGGACACGCCCCCCTTCAGAAACAGTATAAATGGGACCAGAGTAACACTCACCTGTCATTTGGTTCAAGCTCGCCTGATGAAGGGACAAGAGATCCCGAAACGTCGCGATTAGGCTTGAACAATTCATTTTTGAGTCTCCATCAGTGGTAAAATGATGTAGAAGACCATAGTAAATTTGTAGAAGGTGGAATGGAGTTGCTTCCTCTGCCCAAAAAGGCCATGAGGCAAGGGTCACTTTTCTAATTTTTCTTTGGGGTTTATAGAGTTTTTCCATCCAAAAAGATGTTGATTTTTGAAACTCTGAGCGTCATACCTCACCAAACACCTAAACTTACCAGCCACTGTAGTGTGCAGCCCTAAGAGACACAGCACTAACCATTCTAGCCCTAATTTGGATTTTTTGTGCCAAAACTAAAATGTTTTTATCTGGTTTTAGACTCCTTCTGTGTTTGGTGGCCATTTTGTGAACCATGGGCATGTCTGAACATGTCTCAAAGCGGGCAGTTGAAGTGTGTGCCAGTGCACAACCTGGTTTTAGACTTTGTCTAAGCTATGGATTCTTTCCCCCTAACCAAGCCCGTGCCACGTCTCTGCACTTTGGGATACTGTGAGGACATGTCCATGGTGATCAAAATGGCCACACCATAGTTGTGGGTCTTGCGGACTGTCTCATAGTACTCAGTGATCATTTAATAACATTTAATGGATTGATACAAAAATATCATTAGCACAAATTAGTGAAACACATTACAGTGGATTATGAAGCACCAAAAAGTGCTGATATTTAGTTTATTTAGAGTGTTTGCTGGGGGACACGCCCCCCTTCAGAAACAGTATAAATGGGACCAGAGTAACACTCACCTGTCATTTGGTTCAAGCTCGCCTGATGAAGGGACAAGAGATCCCGAAACGTCGCGATTAGGCTTGAACAATTCATTTTTGAGTCTCCATCAGTGGTAAAATGATGTAGAAGACCATAGTAAATTTGTAGAAGGTGGAATGGAGTTGCTTCCTCTGCCCAAAAAGGCCATGAGGCAAGGGTCACTTTTCTAATTTTTCTTTGGGGTTTATAGAGTTTTTCCATCCAAAAAGATGTTGATTTTTGAAACTCTGAGCGTCATACCTCACCAAACACCTAAACTTACCAGCCACTGTAGTGTGCAGCCCTAAGAGACACAGCACTAACCATTCTAGCCCTAATTTGGATTTTTTGTGCCAAAACTAAAATGTTTTTATCTGGTTTTAGACTCCTTCTGTGTTTGGTGGCCATTTTGTGAACCATGGGCATGTCTGAACATGTCTCAAAGCGGGCAGTTGAAGTGTGTGCCAGTGCACAACCTGGTTTTAGACTTTGTCTAAGCTATGGATTCTTTCCCCCTAACCAAGCCCGTGCCACGTCTCTGCACTTTGGGATACTGTGAGGACATGTCCATGGTGATCAAAATGGCCACACCATAGTTGTGGGTCTTGCGGACTGTCTCATAGTACTCAGTGATCATTTAATAACATTTAATGGATTGATACAAAAATATCATTAGCACAAATTAGTGAAACACATTACAGTGGATTATGAAGCACCAAAAAGTGCTGATATTTAGTTTATTTAGAGTGTTTGCTGGGGGACACGCCCCCCTTCAGAAACAGTATAAATGGGACCAGAGTAACACTCACCTGTCATTTGGTTCAAGCTCGCCTGATGAAGGGACAAGAGATCCCGAAACGTCGCGATTAGGCTTGAACAATTCATTTTTGAGTCTCCATCAGTGGTAAAATGATGTAGAAGACCATAGTAAATTTGTAGAAGGTGGAATGGAGTTGCTTCCTCTGCCCAAAAAGGCCATGAGGCAAGGGTCACTTTTCTAATTTTTCTTTGGGGTTTATAGAGTTTTTCCATCCAAAAAGATGTTGATTTTTGAAACTCTGAGCGTCATACCTCACCAAACACCTAAACTTACCAGCCACTGTAGTGTGCAGCCCTAAGAGACACAGCACTAACCATTCTAGCCCTAATTTGGATTTTTTGTGCCAAAACTAAAATGTTTTTATCTGGTTTTAGACTCCTTCTGTGTTTGGTGGCCATTTTGTGAACCATGGGCATGTCTGAACATGTCTCAAAGCGGGCAGTTGAAGTGTGTGCCAGTGCACAACCTGGTTTTAGACTTTGTCTAAGCTATGGATTCTTTCCCCCTAACCAAGCCCGTGCCACGTCTCTGCACTTTGGGATACTGTGAGGACATGTCCATGGTGATCAAAATGGCCACACCATAGTTGTGGGTCTTGCGGACTGTCTCATAGTACTCAGTGATCATTTAATAACATTTAATGGATTGATACAAAAATATCATTAGCACAAATTAGTGAAACACATTACAGTGGATTATGAAGCACCAAAAAGTGCTGATATTTAGTTTATTTAGAGTGTTTGCTGGGGGACACGCCCCCCTTCAGAAACAGTATAAATGGGACCAGAGTAACACTCACCTGTCATTTGGTTCAAGCTCGCCTGATGAAGGGACAAGAGATCCCGAAACGTCGCGATTAGGCTTGAACAATTCATTTTTGAGTCTCCATCAGTGGTAAAATGATGTAGAAGACCATAGTAAATTTGTAGAAGGTGGAATGGAGTTGCTTCCTCTGCCCAAAAAGGCCATGAGGCAAGGGTCACTTTTCTAATTTTTCTTTGGGGTTTATAGAGTTTTTCCATCCAAAAAGATGTTGATTTTTGAAACTCTGAGCGTCATACCTCACCAAACACCTAAACTTACCAGCCACTGTAGTGTGCAGCCCTAAGAGACACAGCACTAACCATTCTAGCCCTAATTTGGATTTTTTGTGCCAAAACTAAAATGTTTTTATCTGGTTTTAGACTCCTTCTGTGTTTGGTGGCCATTTTGTGAACCATGGGCATGTCTGAACATGTCTCAAAGCGGGCAGTTGAAGTGTGTGCCAGTGCACAACCTGGTTTTAGACTTTGTCTAAGCTATGGATTCTTTCCCCCTAACCAAGCCCGTGCCACGTCTCTGCACTTTGGGATACTGTGAGGACATGTCCATGGTGATCAAAATGGCCACACCATAGTTGTGGGTCTTGCGGACTGTCTCATAGTACTCAGTGATCATTTAATAACATTTAATGGATTGATACAAAAATATCATTAGCACAAATTAGTGAAACACATTACAGTGGATTATGAAGCACCAAAAAGTGCTGATATTTAGTTTATTTAGAGTGTTTGCTGGGGGACACGCCCCCCTTCAGAAACAGTATAAATGGGACCAGAGTAACACTCACCTGTCATTTGGTTCAAGCTCGCCTGATGAAGGGACAAGAGATCCCGAAACGTCGCGATTAGGCTTGAACAATTCATTTTTGAGTCTCCATCAGTGGTAAAATGATGTAGAAGACCATAGTAAATTTGTAGAAGGTGGAATGGAGTTGCTTCCTCTGCCCAAAAAGGCCATGAGGCAAGGGTCACTTTTCTAATTTTTCTTTGGGGTTTATAGAGTTTTTCCATCCAAAAAGATGTTGATTTTTGAAACTCTGAGCGTCATACCTCACCAAACACCTAAACTTACCAGCCACTGTAGTGTGCAGCCCTAAGAGACACAGCACTAACCATTCTAGCCCTAATTTGGATTTTTTGTGCCAAAACTAAAATGTTTTTATCTGGTTTTAGACTCCTTCTGTGTTTGGTGGCCATTTTGTGAACCATGGGCATGTCTGAACATGTCTCAAAGCGGGCAGTTGAAGTGTGTGCCAGTGCACAACCTGGTTTTAGACTTTGTCTAAGCTATGGATTCTTTCCCCCTAACCAAGCCCGTGCCACGTCTCTGCACTTTGGGATACTGTGAGGACATGTCCATGGTGATCAAAATGGCCACACCATAGTTGTGGGTCTTGCGGACTGTCTCATAGTACTCAGTGATCATTTAATAACATTTAATGGATTGATACAAAAATATCATTAGCACAAATTAGTGAAACACATTACAGTGGATTATGAAGCACCAAAAAGTGCTGATATTTAGTTTATTTAGAGTGTTTGCTGGGGGACACGCCCCCCTTCAGAAACAGTATAAATGGGACCAGAGTAACACTCACCTGTCATTTGGTTCAAGCTCGCCTGATGAAGGGACAAGAGATCCCGAAACGTCGCGATTAGGCTTGAACAATTCATTTTTGAGTCTCCATCAGTGGTAAAATGATGTAGAAGACCATAGTAAATTTGTAGAAGGTGGAATGGAGTTGCTTCCTCTGCCCAAAAAGGCCATGAGGCAAGGGTCACTTTTCTAATTTTTCTTTGGGGTTTATAGAGTTTTTCCATCCAAAAAGATGTTGATTTTTGAAACTCTGAGCGTCATACCTCACCAAACACCTAAACTTACCAGCCACTGTAGTGTGCAGCCCTAAGAGACACAGCACTAACCATTCTAGCCCTAATTTGGATTTTTTGTGCCAAAACTAAAATGTTTTTATCTGGTTTTAGACTCCTTCTGTGTTTGGTGGCCATTTTGTGAACCATGGGCATGTCTGAACATGTCTCAAAGCGGGCAGTTGAAGTGTGTGCCAGTGCACAACCTGGTTTTAGACTTTGTCTAAGCTATGGATTCTTTCCCCCTAACCAAGCCCGTGCCACGTCTCTGCACTTTGGGATACTGTGAGGACATGTCCATGGTGATCAAAATGGCCACACCATAGTTGTGGGTCTTGCGGACTGTCTCATAGTACTCAGTGATCATTTAATAACATTTAATGGATTGATACAAAAATATCATTAGCACAAATTAGTGAAACACATTACAGTGGATTATGAAGCACCAAAAAGTGCTGATATTTAGTTTATTTAGAGTGTTTGCTGGGGGACACGCCCCCCTTCAGAAACAGTATAAATGGGACCAGAGTAACACTCACCTGTCATTTGGTTCAAGCTCGCCTGATGAAGGGACAAGAGATCCCGAAACGTCGCGATTAGGCTTGAACAATTCATTTTTGAGTCTCCATCAGTGGTAAAATGATGTAGAAGACCATAGTAAATTTGTAGAAGGTGGAATGGAGTTGCTTCCTCTGCCCAAAAAGGCCATGAGGCAAGGGTCACTTTTCTAATTTTTCTTTGGGGTTTATAGAGTTTTTCCATCCAAAAAGATGTTGATTTTTGAAACTCTGAGCGTCATACCTCACCAAACACCTAAACTTACCAGCCACTGTAGTGTGCAGCCCTAAGAGACACAGCACTAACCATTCTAGCCCTAATTTGGATTTTTTGTGCCAAAACTAAAATGTTTTTATCTGGTTTTAGACTCCTTCTGTGTTTGGTGGCCATTTTGTGAACCATGGGCATGTCTGAACATGTCTCAAAGCGGGCAGTTGAAGTGTGTGCCAGTGCACAACCTGGTTTTAGACTTTGTCTAAGCTATGGATTCTTTCCCCCTAACCAAGCCCGTGCCACGTCTCTGCACTTTGGGATACTGTGAGGACATGTCCATGGTGATCAAAATGGCCACACCATAGTTGTGGGTCTTGCGGACTGTCTCATAGTACTCAGTGATCATTTAATAACATTTAATGGATTGATACAAAAATATCATTAGCACAAATTAGTGAAACACATTACAGTGGATTATGAAGCACCAAAAAGTGCTGATATTTAGTTTATTTAGAGTGTTTGCTGGGGGACACGCCCCCCTTCAGAAACAGTATAAATGGGACCAGAGTAACACTCACCTGTCATTTGGTTCAAGCTCGCCTGATGAAGGGACAAGAGATCCCGAAACGTCGCGATTAGGCTTGAACAATTCATTTTTGAGTCTCCATCAGTGGTAAAATGATGTAGAAGACCATAGTAAATTTGTAGAAGGTGGAATGGAGTTGCTTCCTCTGCCCAAAAAGGCCATGAGGCAAGGGTCACTTTTCTAATTTTTCTTTGGGGTTTATAGAGTTTTTCCATCCAAAAAGATGTTGATTTTTGAAACTCTGAGCGTCATACCTCACCAAACACCTAAACTTACCAGCCACTGTAGTGTGCAGCCCTAAGAGACACAGCACTAACCATTCTAGCCCTAATTTGGATTTTTTGTGCCAAAACTAAAATGTTTTTATCTGGTTTTAGACTCCTTCTGTGTTTGGTGGCCATTTTGTGAACCATGGGCATGTCTGAACATGTCTCAAAGCGGGCAGTTGAAGTGTGTGCCAGTGCACAACCTGGTTTTAGACTTTGTCTAAGCTATGGATTCTTTCCCCCTAACCAAGCCCGTGCCACGTCTCTGCACTTTGGGATACTGTGAGGACATGTCCATGGTGATCAAAATGGCCACACCATAGTTGTGGGTCTTGCGGACTGTCTCATAGTACTCAGTGATCATTTAATAACATTTAATGGATTGATACAAAAATATCATTAGCACAAATTAGTGAAACACATTACAGTGGATTATGAAGCACCAAAAAGTGCTGATATTTAGTTTATTTAGAGTGTTTGCTGGGGGACACGCCCCCCTTCAGAAACAGTATAAATGGGACCAGAGTAACACTCACCTGTCATTTGGTTCAAGCTCGCCTGATGAAGGGACAAGAGATCCCGAAACGTCGCGATTAGGCTTGAACAATTCATTTTTGAGTCTCCATCAGTGGTAAAATGATGTAGAAGACCATAGTAAATTTGTAGAAGGTGGAATGGAGTTGCTTCCTCTGCCCAAAAAGGCCATGAGGCAAGGGTCACTTTTCTAATTTTTCTTTGGGGTTTATAGAGTTTTTCCATCCAAAAAGATGTTGATTTTTGAAACTCTGAGCGTCATACCTCACCAAACACCTAAACTTACCAGCCACTGTAGTGTGCAGCCCTAAGAGACACAGCACTAACCATTCTAGCCCTAATTTGGATTTTTTGTGCCAAAACTAAAATGTTTTTATCTGGTTTTAGACTCCTTCTGTGTTTGGTGGCCATTTTGTGAACCATGGGCATGTCTGAACATGTCTCAAAGCGGGCAGTTGAAGTGTGTGCCAGTGCACAACCTGGTTTTAGACTTTGTCTAAGCTATGGATTCTTTCCCCCTAACCAAGCCCGTGCCACGTCTCTGCACTTTGGGATACTGTGAGGACATGTCCATGGTGATCAAAATGGCCACACCATAGTTGTGGGTCTTGCGGACTGTCTCATAGTACTCAGTGATCATTTAATAGCATTTAATGGATTGATACAAAAATATCATTAGCACAAATTAGTGAAACACATTACAGTGGATTATGAAGCACCAAAAAGTGCTGATATTTAGTTTATTTAGAGTGTTTGCTGGGGGACACGCCCCCCTTCAGAAACAGTATAAATGGGACCAGAGTAACACTCACCTGTCATTTGGTTCAAGCTCGCCTGATGAAGGGACAAGAGATCCCGAAACGTCGCGATTAGGCTTGAACAATTCATTTTTGAGTCTCCATCAGTGGTAAAATGATGTAGAAGACCATAGTAAATTTGTAGAAGGTGGAATGGAGTTGCTTCCTCTGCCCAAAAAGGCCATGAGGCAAGGGTCACTTTTCTAATTTTTCTTTGGGGTTTATAGAGTTTTTCCATCCAAAAAGATGTTGATTTTTGAAACTCTGAGCGTCATACCTCACCAAACACCTAAACTTACCAGCCACTGTAGTGTGCAGCCCTAAGAGACACAGCACTAACCATTCTAGCCCTAATTTGGATTTTTTGTGCCAAAACTAAAATGTTTTTATCTGGTTTTAGACTCCTTCTGTGTTTGGTGGCCATTTTGTGAACCATGGGCATGTCTGAACATGTCTCAAAGCGGGCAGTTGAAGTGTGTGCCAGTGCACAACCTGGTTTTAGACTTTGTCTAAGCTATGGATTCTTTCCCCCTAACCAAGCCCGTGCCACGTCTCTGCACTTTGGGATACTGTGAGGACATGTCCATGGTGATCAAAATGGCCACACCATAGTTGTGGGTCTTGCGGACTGTCTCATAGTACTCAGTGATCATTTAATAGCATTTAATGGATTGATACAAAAATATCATTAGCACAAATTAGTGAAACACATTACAGTGGATTATGAAGCACCAAAAAGTGCTGATATTTAGTTTATTTAGAGTGTTTGCTGGGGGACACGCCCCCCTTCAGAAACAGTATAAATGGGACCAGAGTAACACTCACCTGTCATTTGGTTCAAGCTCGCCTGATGAAGGGACAAGAGATCCCGAAACGTCGCGATTAGGCTTGAACAATTCATTTTTGAGTCTCCATCAGTGGTAAAATGATGTAGAAGACCATAGTAAATTTGTAGAAGGTGGAATGGAGTTGCTTCCTCTGCCCAAAAAGGCCATGAGGCAAGGGTCACTTTTCTAATTTTTCTTTGGGGTTTATAGAGTTTTTCCATCCAAAAAGATGTTGATTTTTGAAACTCTGAGCGTCATACCTCACCAAACACCTAAACTTACCAGCCACTGTAGTGTGCAGCCCTAAGAGACACAGCACTAACCATTCTAGCCCTAATTTGGATTTTTTGTGCCAAAACTAAAATGTTTTTATCTGGTTTTAGACTCCTTCTGTGTTTGGTGGCCATTTTGTGAACCATGGGCATGTCTGAACATGTCTCAAAGCGGGCAGTTGAAGTGTGTGCCAGTGCACAACCTGGTTTTAGACTTTGTCTAAGCTATGGATTCTTTCCCCCTAACCAAGCCCGTGCCACGTCTCTGCACTTTGGGATACTGTGAGGACATGTCCATGGTGATCAAAATGGCCACACCATAGTTGTGGGTCTTGCGGACTGTCTCATAGTACTCAGTGATCATTTAATAGCATTTAATGGATTGATACAAAAATATCATTAGCACAAATTAGTGAAACACATTACAGTGGATTATGAAGCACCAAAAAGTGCTGATATTTAGTTTATTTAGAGTGTTTGCTGGGGGACACGCCCCCCTTCAGAAACAGTATAAATGGGACCAGAGTAACACTCACCTGTCATTTGGTTCAAGCTCGCCTGATGAAGGGACAAGAGATCCCGAAACGTCGCGATTAGGCTTGAACAATTCATTTTTGAGTCTCCATCAGTGGTAAAATGATGTAGAAGACCATAGTAAATTTGTAGAAGGTGGAATGGAGTTGCTTCCTCTGCCCAAAAAGGCCATGAGGCAAGGGTCACTTTTCTAATTTTTCTTTGGGGTTTATAGAGTTTTTCCATCCAAAAAGATGTTGATTTTTGAAACTCTGAGCGTCATACCTCACCAAACACCTAAACTTACCAGCCACTGTAGTGTGCAGCCCTAAGAGACACAGCACTAACCATTCTAGCCCTAATTTGGATTTTTTGTGCCAAAACTAAAATGTTTTTATCTGGTTTTAGACTCCTTCTGTGTTTGGTGGCCATTTTGTGAACCATGGGCATGTCTGAACATGTCTCAAAGCGGGCAGTTGAAGTGTGTGCCAGTGCACAACCTGGTTTTAGACTTTGTCTAAGCTATGGATTCTTTCCCCCTAACCAAGCCCGTGCCACGTCTCTGCACTTTGGGATACTGTGAGGACATGTCCATGGTGATCAAAATGGCCACACCATAGTTGTGGGTCTTGCGGACTGTCTCATAGTACTCAGTGATCATTTAATAGCATTTAATGGATTGATACAAAAATATCATTAGCACAAATTAGTGAAACACATTACAGTGGATTATGAAGCACCAAAAAGTGCTGATATTTAGTTTATTTAGAGTGTTTGCTGGGGGACACGCCCCCCTTCAGAAACAGTATAAATGGGACCAGAGTAACACTCACCTGTCATTTGGTTCAAGCTCGCCTGATGAAGGGACAAGAGATCCCGAAACGTCGCGATTAGGCTTGAACAATTCATTTTTGAGTCTCCATCAGTGGTAAAATGATGTAGAAGACCATAGTAAATTTGTAGAAGGTGGAATGGAGTTGCTTCCTCTGCCCAAAAAGGCCATGAGGCAAGGGTCACTTTTCTAATTTTTCTTTGGGGTTTATAGAGTTTTTCCATCCAAAAAGATGTTGATTTTTGAAACTCTGAGCGTCATACCTCACCAAACACCTAAACTTACCAGCCACTGTAGTGTGCAGCCCTAAGAGACACAGCACTAACCATTCTAGCCCTAATTTGGATTTTTTGTGCCAAAACTAAAATGTTTTTATCTGGTTTTAGACTCCTTCTGTGTTTGGTGGCCATTTTGTGAACCATGGGCATGTCTGAACATGTCTCAAAGCGGGCAGTTGAAGTGTGTGCCAGTGCACAACCTGGTTTTAGACTTTGTCTAAGCTATGGATTCTTTCCCCCTAACCAAGCCCGTGCCACGTCTCTGCACTTTGGGATACTGTGAGGACATGTCCATGGTGATCAAAATGGCCACACCATAGTTGTGGGTCTTGCGGACTGTCTCATAGTACTCAGTGATCATTTAATAGCATTTAATGGATTGATACAAAAATATCATTAGCACAAATTAGTGAAACACATTACAGTGGATTATGAAGCACCAAAAAGTGCTGATATTTAGTTTATTTAGAGTGTTTGCTGGGGGACACGCCCCCCTTCAGAAACAGTATAAATGGGACCAGAGTAACACTCACCTGTCATTTGGTTCAAGCTCGCCTGATGAAGGGACAAGAGATCCCGAAACGTCGCGATTAGGCTTGAACAATTCATTTTTGAGTCTCCATCAGTGGTAAAATGATGTAGAAGACCATAGTAAATTTGTAGAAGGTGGAATGGAGTTGCTTCCTCTGCCCAAAAAGGCCATGAGGCAAGGGTCACTTTTCTAATTTTTCTTTGGGGTTTATAGAGTTTTTCCATCCAAAAAGATGTTGATTTTTGAAACTCTGAGCGTCATACCTCACCAAACACCTAAACTTACCAGCCACTGTAGTGTGCAGCCCTAAGAGACACAGCACTAACCATTCTAGCCCTAATTTGGATTTTTTGTGCCAAAACTAAAATGTTTTTATCTGGTTTTAGACTCCTTCTGTGTTTGGTGGCCATTTTGTGAACCATGGGCATGTCTGAACATGTCTCAAAGCGGGCAGTTGAAGTGTGTGCCAGTGCACAACCTGGTTTTAGACTTTGTCTAAGCTATGGATTCTTTCCCCCTAACCAAGCCCGTGCCACGTCTCTGCACTTTGGGATACTGTGAGGACATGTCCATGGTGATCAAAATGGCCACACCATAGTTGTGGGTCTTGCGGACTGTCTCATAGTACTCAGTGATCATTTAATAGCATTTAATGGATTGATACAAAAATATCATTAGCACAAATTAGTGAAACACATTACAGTGGATTATGAAGCACCAAAAAGTGCTGATATTTAGTTTATTTAGAGTGTTTGCTGGGGGACACGCCCCCCTTCAGAAACAGTATAAATGGGACCAGAGTAACACTCACCTGTCATTTGGTTCAAGCTCGCCTGATGAAGGGACAAGAGATCCCGAAACGTCGCGATTAGGCTTGAACAATTCATTTTTGAGTCTCCATCAGTGGTAAAATGATGTAGAAGACCATAGTAAATTTGTAGAAGGTGGAATGGAGTTGCTTCCTCTGCCCAAAAAGGCCATGAGGCAAGGGTCACTTTTCTAATTTTTCTTTGGGGTTTATAGAGTTTTTCCATCCAAAAAGATGTTGATTTTTGAAACTCTGAGCGTCATACCTCACCAAACACCTAAACTTACCAGCCACTGTAGTGTGCAGCCCTAAGAGACACAGCACTAACCATTCTAGCCCTAATTTGGATTTTTTGTGCCAAAACTAAAATGTTTTTATCTGGTTTTAGACTCCTTCTGTGTTTGGTGGCCATTTTGTGAACCATGGGCATGTCTGAACATGTCTCAAAGCGGGCAGTTGAAGTGTGTGCCAGTGCACAACCTGGTTTTAGACTTTGTCTAAGCTATGGATTCTTTCCCCCTAACCAAGCCCGTGCCACGTCTCTGCACTTTGGGATACTGTGAGGACATGTCCATGGTGATCAAAATGGCCACACCATAGTTGTGGGTCTTGCGGACTGTCTCATAGTACTCAGTGATCATTTAATAGCATTTAATGGATTGATACAAAAATATCATTAGCACAAATTAGTGAAACACATTACAGTGGATTATGAAGCACCAAAAAGTGCTGATATTTAGTTTATTTAGAGTGTTTGCTGGGGGACACGCCCCCCTTCAGAAACAGTATAAATGGGACCAGAGTAACACTCACCTGTCATTTGGTTCAAGCTCGCCTGATGAAGGGACAAGAGATCCCGAAACGTCGCGATTAGGCTTGAACAATTCATTTTTGAGTCTCCATCAGTGGTAAAATGATGTAGAAGACCATAGTAAATTTGTAGAAGGTGGAATGGAGTTGCTTCCTCTGCCCAAAAAGGCCATGAGGCAAGGGTCACTTTTCTAATTTTTCTTTGGGGTTTATAGAGTTTTTCCATCCAAAAAGATGTTGATTTTTGAAACTCTGAGCGTCATACCTCACCAAACACCTAAACTTACCAGCCACTGTAGTGTGCAGCCCTAAGAGACACAGCACTAACCATTCTAGCCCTAATTTGGATTTTTTGTGCCAAAACTAAAATGTTTTTATCTGGTTTTAGACTCCTTCTGTGTTTGGTGGCCATTTTGTGAACCATGGGCATGTCTGAACATGTCTCAAAGCGGGCAGTTGAAGTGTGTGCCAGTGCACAACCTGGTTTTAGACTTTGTCTAAGCTATGGATTCTTTCCCCCTAACCAAGCCCGTGCCACGTCTCTGCACTTTGGGATACTGTGAGGACATGTCCATGGTGATCAAAATGGCCACACCATAGTTGTGGGTCTTGCGGACTGTCTCATAGTACTCAGTGATCATTTAATAGCATTTAATGGATTGATACAAAAATATCATTAGCACAAATTAGTGAAACACATTACAGTGGATTATGAAGCACCAAAAAGTGCTGATATTTAGTTTATTTAGAGTGTTTGCTGGGGGACACGCCCCCCTTCAGAAACAGTATAAATGGGACCAGAGTAACACTCACCTGTCATTTGGTTCAAGCTCGCCTGATGAAGGGACAAGAGATCCCGAAACGTCGCGATTAGGCTTGAACAATTCATTTTTGAGTCTCCATCAGTGGTAAAATGATGTAGAAGACCATAGTAAATTTGTAGAAGGTGGAATGGAGTTGCTTCCTCTGCCCAAAAAGGCCATGAGGCAAGGGTCACTTTTCTAATTTTTCTTTGGGGTTTATAGAGTTTTTCCATCCAAAAAGATGTTGATTTTTGAAACTCTGAGCGTCATACCTCACCAAACACCTAAACTTACCAGCCACTGTAGTGTGCAGCCCTAAGAGACACAGCACTAACCATTCTAGCCCTAATTTGGATTTTTTGTGCCAAAACTAAAATGTTTTTATCTGGTTTTAGACTCCTTCTGTGTTTGGTGGCCATTTTGTGAACCATGGGCATGTCTGAACATGTCTCAAAGCGGGCAGTTGAAGTGTGTGCCAGTGCACAACCTGGTTTTAGACTTTGTCTAAGCTATGGATTCTTTCCCCCTAACCAAGCCCGTGCCACGTCTCTGCACTTTGGGATACTGTGAGGACATGTCCATGGTGATCAAAATGGCCACACCATAGTTGTGGGTCTTGCGGACTGTCTCATAGTACTCAGTGATCATTTAATAGCATTTAATGGATTGATACAAAAATATCATTAGCACAAATTAGTGAAACACATTACAGTGGATTATGAAGCACCAAAAAGTGCTGATATTTAGTTTATTTAGAGTGTTTGCTGGGGGACACGCCCCCCTTCAGAAACAGTATAAATGGGACCAGAGTAACACTCACCTGTCATTTGGTTCAAGCTCGCCTGATGAAGGGACAAGAGATCCCGAAACGTCGCGATTAGGCTTGAACAATTCATTTTTGAGTCTCCATCAGTGGTAAAATGATGTAGAAGACCATAGTAAATTTGTAGAAGGTGGAATGGAGTTGCTTCCTCTGCCCAAAAAGGCCATGAGGCAAGGGTCACTTTTCTAATTTTTCTTTGGGGTTTATAGAGTTTTTCCATCCAAAAAGATGTTGATTTTTGAAACTCTGAGCGTCATACCTCACCAAACACCTAAACTTACCAGCCACTGTAGTGTGCAGCCCTAAGAGACACAGCACTAACCATTCTAGCCCTAATTTGGATTTTTTGTGCCAAAACTAAAATGTTTTTATCTGGTTTTAGACTCCTTCTGTGTTTGGTGGCCATTTTGTGAACCATGGGCATGTCTGAACATGTCTCAAAGCGGGCAGTTGAAGTGTGTGCCAGTGCACAACCTGGTTTTAGACTTTGTCTAAGCTATGGATTCTTTCCCCCTAACCAAGCCCGTGCCACGTCTCTGCACTTTGGGATACTGTGAGGACATGTCCATGGTGATCAAAATGGCCACACCATAGTTGTGGGTCTTGCGGACTGTCTCATAGTACTCAGTGATCATTTAATAGCATTTAATGGATTGATACAAAAATATCATTAGCACAAATTAGTGAAACACATTACAGTGGATTATGAAGCACCAAAAAGTGCTGATATTTAGTTTATTTAGAGTGTTTGCTGGGGGACACGCCCCCCTTCAGAAACAGTATAAATGGGACCAGAGTAACACTCACCTGTCATTTGGTTCAAGCTCGCCTGATGAAGGGACAAGAGATCCCGAAACGTCGCGATTAGGCTTGAACAATTCATTTTTGAGTCTCCATCAGTGGTAAAATGATGTAGAAGACCATAGTAAATTTGTAGAAGGTGGAATGGAGTTGCTTCCTCTGCCCAAAAAGGCCATGAGGCAAGGGTCACTTTTCTAATTTTTCTTTGGGGTTTATAGAGTTTTTCCATCCAAAAAGATGTTGATTTTTGAAACTCTGAGCGTCATACCTCACCAAACACCTAAACTTACCAGCCACTGTAGTGTGCAGCCCTAAGAGACACAGCACTAACCATTCTAGCCCTAATTTGGATTTTTTGTGCCAAAACTAAAATGTTTTTATCTGGTTTTAGACTCCTTCTGTGTTTGGTGGCCATTTTGTGAACCATGGGCATGTCTGAACATGTCTCAAAGCGGGCAGTTGAAGTGTGTGCCAGTGCACAACCTGGTTTTAGACTTTGTCTAAGCTATGGATTCTTTCCCCCTAACCAAGCCCGTGCCACGTCTCTGCACTTTGGGATACTGTGAGGACATGTCCATGGTGATCAAAATGGCCACACCATAGTTGTGGGTCTTGCGGACTGTCTCATAGTACTCAGTGATCATTTAATAGCATTTAATGGATTGATACAAAAATATCATTAGCACAAATTAGTGAAACACATTACAGTGGATTATGAAGCACCAAAAAGTGCTGATATTTAGTTTATTTAGAGTGTTTGCTGGGGGACACGCCCCCCTTCAGAAACAGTATAAATGGGACCAGAGTAACACTCACCTGTCATTTGGTTCAAGCTCGCCTGATGAAGGGACAAGAGATCCCGAAACGTCGCGATTAGGCTTGAACAATTCATTTTTGAGTCTCCATCAGTGGTAAAATGATGTAGAAGACCATAGTAAATTTGTAGAAGGTGGAATGGAGTTGCTTCCTCTGCCCAAAAAGGCCATGAGGCAAGGGTCACTTTTCTAATTTTTCTTTGGGGTTTATAGAGTTTTTCCATCCAAAAAGATGTTGATTTTTGAAACTCTGAGCGTCATACCTCACCAAACACCTAAACTTACCAGCCACTGTAGTGTGCAGCCCTAAGAGACACAGCACTAACCATTCTAGCCCTAATTTGGATTTTTTGTGCCAAAACTAAAATGTTTTTATCTGGTTTTAGACTCCTTCTGTGTTTGGTGGCCATTTTGTGAACCATGGGCATGTCTGAACATGTCTCAAAGCGGGCAGTTGAAGTGTGTGCCAGTGCACAACCTGGTTTTAGACTTTGTCTAAGCTATGGATTCTTTCCCCCTAACCAAGCCCGTGCCACGTCTCTGCACTTTGGGATACTGTGAGGACATGTCCATGGTGATCAAAATGGCCACACCATAGTTGTGGGTCTTGCGGACTGTCTCATAGTACTCAGTGATCATTTAATAGCATTTAATGGATTGATACAAAAATATCATTAGCACAAATTAGTGAAACACATTACAGTGGATTATGAAGCACCAAAAAGTGCTGATATTTAGTTTATTTAGAGTGTTTGCTGGGGGACACGCCCCCCTTCAGAAACAGTATAAATGGGACCAGAGTAACACTCACCTGTCATTTGGTTCAAGCTCGCCTGATGAAGGGACAAGAGATCCCGAAACGTCGCGATTAGGCTTGAACAATTCATTTTTGAGTCTCCATCAGTGGTAAAATGATGTAGAAGACCATAGTAAATTTGTAGAAGGTGGAATGGAGTTGCTTCCTCTGCCCAAAAAGGCCATGAGGCAAGGGTCACTTTTCTAATTTTTCTTTGGGGTTTATAGAGTTTTTCCATCCAAAAAGATGTTGATTTTTGAAACTCTGAGCGTCATACCTCACCAAACACCTAAACTTACCAGCCACTGTAGTGTGCAGCCCTAAGAGACACAGCACTAACCATTCTAGCCCTAATTTGGATTTTTTGTGCCAAAACTAAAATGTTTTTATCTGGTTTTAGACTCCTTCTGTGTTTGGTGGCCATTTTGTGAACCATGGGCATGTCTGAACATGTCTCAAAGCGGGCAGTTGAAGTGTGTGCCAGTGCACAACCTGGTTTTAGACTTTGTCTAAGCTATGGATTCTTTCCCCCTAACCAAGCCCGTGCCACGTCTCTGCACTTTGGGATACTGTGAGGACATGTCCATGGTGATCAAAATGGCCACACCATAGTTGTGGGTCTTGCGGACTGTCTCATAGTACTCAGTGATCATTTAATAGCATTTAATGGATTGATACAAAAATATCATTAGCACAAATTAGTGAAACACATTACAGTGGATTATGAAGCACCAAAAAGTGCTGATATTTAGTTTATTTAGAGTGTTTGCTGGGGGACACGCCCCCCTTCAGAAACAGTATAAATGGGACCAGAGTAACACTCACCTGTCATTTGGTTCAAGCTCGCCTGATGAAGGGACAAGAGATCCCGAAACGTCGCGATTAGGCTTGAACAATTCATTTTTGAGTCTCCATCAGTGGTAAAATGATGTAGAAGACCATAGTAAATTTGTAGAAGGTGGAATGGAGTTGCTTCCTCTGCCCAAAAAGGCCATGAGGCAAGGGTCACTTTTCTAATTTTTCTTTGGGGTTTATAGAGTTTTTCCATCCAAAAAGATGTTGATTTTTGAAACTCTGAGCGTCATACCTCACCAAACACCTAAACTTACCAGCCACTGTAGTGTGCAGCCCTAAGAGACACAGCACTAACCATTCTAGCCCTAATTTGGATTTTTTGTGCCAAAACTAAAATGTTTTTATCTGGTTTTAGACTCCTTCTGTGTTTGGTGGCCATTTTGTGAACCATGGGCATGTCTGAACATGTCTCAAAGCGGGCAGTTGAAGTGTGTGCCAGTGCACAACCTGGTTTTAGACTTTGTCTAAGCTATGGATTCTTTCCCCCTAACCAAGCCCGTGCCACGTCTCTGCACTTTGGGATACTGTGAGGACATGTCCATGGTGATCAAAATGGCCACACCATAGTTGTGGGTCTTGCGGACTGTCTCATAGTACTCAGTGATCATTTAATAGCATTTAATGGATTGATACAAAAATATCATTAGCACAAATTAGTGAAACACATTACAGTGGATTATGAAGCACCAAAAAGTGCTGATATTTAGTTTATTTAGAGTGTTTGCTGGGGGACACGCCCCCCTTCAGAAACAGTATAAATGGGACCAGAGTAACACTCACCTGTCATTTGGTTCAAGCTCGCCTGATGAAGGGACAAGAGATCCCGAAACGTCGCGATTAGGCTTGAACAATTCATTTTTGAGTCTCCATCAGTGGTAAAATGATGTAGAAGACCATAGTAAATTTGTAGAAGGTGGAATGGAGTTGCTTCCTCTGCCCAAAAAGGCCATGAGGCAAGGGTCACTTTTCTAATTTTTCTTTGGGGTTTATAGAGTTTTTCCATCCAAAAAGATGTTGATTTTTGAAACTCTGAGCGTCATACCTCACCAAACACCTAAACTTACCAGCCACTGTAGTGTGCAGCCCTAAGAGACACAGCACTAACCATTCTAGCCCTAATTTGGATTTTTTGTGCCAAAACTAAAATGTTTTTATCTGGTTTTAGACTCCTTCTGTGTTTGGTGGCCATTTTGTGAACCATGGGCATGTCTGAACATGTCTCAAAGCGGGCAGTTGAAGTGTGTGCCAGTGCACAACCTGGTTTTAGACTTTGTCTAAGCTATGGATTCTTTCCCCCTAACCAAGCCCGTGCCACGTCTCTGCACTTTGGGATACTGTGAGGACATGTCCATGGTGATCAAAATGGCCACACCATAGTTGTGGGTCTTGCGGACTGTCTCATAGTACTCAGTGATCATTTAATAGCATTTAATGGATTGATACAAAAATATCATTAGCACAAATTAGTGAAACACATTACAGTGGATTATGAAGCACCAAAAAGTGCTGATATTTAGTTTATTTAGAGTGTTTGCTGGGGGACACGCCCCCCTTCAGAAACAGTATAAATGGGACCAGAGTAACACTCACCTGTCATTTGGTTCAAGCTCGCCTGATGAAGGGACAAGAGATCCCGAAACGTCGCGATTAGGCTTGAACAATTCATTTTTGAGTCTCCATCAGTGGTAAAATGATGTAGAAGACCATAGTAAATTTGTAGAAGGTGGAATGGAGTTGCTTCCTCTGCCCAAAAAGGCCATGAGGCAAGGGTCACTTTTCTAATTTTTCTTTGGGGTTTATAGAGTTTTTCCATCCAAAAAGATGTTGATTTTTGAAACTCTGAGCGTCATACCTCACCAAACACCTAAACTTACCAGCCACTGTAGTGTGCAGCCCTAAGAGACACAGCACTAACCATTCTAGCCCTAATTTGGATTTTTTGTGCCAAAACTAAAATGTTTTTATCTGGTTTTAGACTCCTTCTGTGTTTGGTGGCCATTTTGTGAACCATGGGCATGTCTGAACATGTCTCAAAGCGGGCAGTTGAAGTGTGTGCCAGTGCACAACCTGGTTTTAGACTTTGTCTAAGCTATGGATTCTTTCCCCCTAACCAAGCCCGTGCCACGTCTCTGCACTTTGGGATACTGTGAGGACATGTCCATGGTGATCAAAATGGCCACACCATAGTTGTGGGTCTTGCGGACTGTCTCATAGTACTCAGTGATCATTTAATAGCATTTAATGGATTGATACAAAAATATCATTAGCACAAATTAGTGAAACACATTACAGTGGATTATGAAGCACCAAAAAGTGCTGATATTTAGTTTATTTAGAGTGTTTGCTGGGGGACACGCCCCCCTTCAGAAACAGTATAAATGGGACCAGAGTAACACTCACCTGTCATTTGGTTCAAGCTCGCCTGATGAAGGGACAAGAGATCCCGAAACGTCGCGATTAGGCTTGAACAATTCATTTTTGAGTCTCCATCAGTGGTAAAATGATGTAGAAGACCATAGTAAATTTGTAGAAGGTGGAATGGAGTTGCTTCCTCTGCCCAAAAAGGCCATGAGGCAAGGGTCACTTTTCTAATTTTTCTTTGGGGTTTATAGAGTTTTTCCATCCAAAAAGATGTTGATTTTTGAAACTCTGAGCGTCATACCTCACCAAACACCTAAACTTACCAGCCACTGTAGTGTGCAGCCCTAAGAGACACAGCACTAACCATTCTAGCCCTAATTTGGATTTTTTGTGCCAAAACTAAAATGTTTTTATCTGGTTTTAGACTCCTTCTGTGTTTGGTGGCCATTTTGTGAACCATGGGCATGTCTGAACATGTCTCAAAGCGGGCAGTTGAAGTGTGTGCCAGTGCACAACCTGGTTTTAGACTTTGTCTAAGCTATGGATTCTTTCCCCCTAACCAAGCCCGTGCCACGTCTCTGCACTTTGGGATACTGTGAGGACATGTCCATGGTGATCAAAATGGCCACACCATAGTTGTGGGTCTTGCGGACTGTCTCATAGTACTCAGTGATCATTTAATAGCATTTAATGGATTGATACAAAAATATCATTAGCACAAATTAGTGAAACACATTACAGTGGATTATGAAGCACCAAAAAGTGCTGATATTTAGTTTATTTAGAGTGTTTGCTGGGGGACACGCCCCCCTTCAGAAACAGTATAAATGGGACCAGAGTAACACTCACCTGTCATTTGGTTCAAGCTCGCCTGATGAAGGGACAAGAGATCCCGAAACGTCGCGATTAGGCTTGAACAATTCATTTTTGAGTCTCCATCAGTGGTAAAATGATGTAGAAGACCATAGTAAATTTGTAGAAGGTGGAATGGAGTTGCTTCCTCTGCCCAAAAAGGCCATGAGGCAAGGGTCACTTTTCTAATTTTTCTTTGGGGTTTATAGAGTTTTTCCATCCAAAAAGATGTTGATTTTTGAAACTCTGAGCGTCATACCTCACCAAACACCTAAACTTACCAGCCACTGTAGTGTGCAGCCCTAAGAGACACAGCACTAACCATTCTAGCCCTAATTTGGATTTTTTGTGCCAAAACTAAAATGTTTTTATCTGGTTTTAGACTCCTTCTGTGTTTGGTGGCCATTTTGTGAACCATGGGCATGTCTGAACATGTCTCAAAGCGGGCAGTTGAAGTGTGTGCCAGTGCACAACCTGGTTTTAGACTTTGTCTAAGCTATGGATTCTTTCCCCCTAACCAAGCCCGTGCCACGTCTCTGCACTTTGGGATACTGTGAGGACATGTCCATGGTGATCAAAATGGCCACACCATAGTTGTGGGTCTTGCGGACTGTCTCATAGTACTCAGTGATCATTTAATAGCATTTAATGGATTGATACAAAAATATCATTAGCACAAATTAGTGAAACACATTACAGTGGATTATGAAGCACCAAAAAGTGCTGATATTTAGTTTATTTAGAGTGTTTGCTGGGGGACACGCCCCCCTTCAGAAACAGTATAAATGGGACCAGAGTAACACTCACCTGTCATTTGGTTCAAGCTCGCCTGATGAAGGGACAAGAGATCCCGAAACGTCGCGATTAGGCTTGAACAATTCATTTTTGAGTCTCCATCAGTGGTAAAATGATGTAGAAGACCATAGTAAATTTGTAGAAGGTGGAATGGAGTTGCTTCCTCTGCCCAAAAAGGCCATGAGGCAAGGGTCACTTTTCTAATTTTTCTTTGGGGTTTATAGAGTTTTTCCATCCAAAAAGATGTTGATTTTTGAAACTCTGAGCGTCATACCTCACCAAACACCTAAACTTACCAGCCACTGTAGTGTGCAGCCCTAAGAGACACAGCACTAACCATTCTAGCCCTAATTTGGATTTTTTGTGCCAAAACTAAAATGTTTTTATCTGGTTTTAGACTCCTTCTGTGTTTGGTGGCCATTTTGTGAACCATGGGCATGTCTGAACATGTCTCAAAGCGGGCAGTTGAAGTGTGTGCCAGTGCACAACCTGGTTTTAGACTTTGTCTAAGCTATGGATTCTTTCCCCCTAACCAAGCCCGTGCCACGTCTCTGCACTTTGGGATACTGTGAGGACATGTCCATGGTGATCAAAATGGCCACACCATAGTTGTGGGTCTTGCGGACTGTCTCATAGTACTCAGTGATCATTTAATAGCATTTAATGGATTGATACAAAAATATCATTAGCACAAATTAGTGAAACACATTACAGTGGATTATGAAGCACCAAAAAGTGCTGATATTTAGTTTATTTAGAGTGTTTGCTGGGGGACACGCCCCCCTTCAGAAACAGTATAAATGGGACCAGAGTAACACTCACCTGTCATTTGGTTCAAGCTCGCCTGATGAAGGGACAAGAGATCCCGAAACGTCGCGATTAGGCTTGAACAATTCATTTTTGAGTCTCCATCAGTGGTAAAATGATGTAGAAGACCATAGTAAATTTGTAGAAGGTGGAATGGAGTTGCTTCCTCTGCCCAAAAAGGCCATGAGGCAAGGGTCACTTTTCTAATTTTTCTTTGGGGTTTATAGAGTTTTTCCATCCAAAAAGATGTTGATTTTTGAAACTCTGAGCGTCATACCTCACCAAACACCTAAACTTACCAGCCACTGTAGTGTGCAGCCCTAAGAGACACAGCACTAACCATTCTAGCCCTAATTTGGATTTTTTGTGCCAAAACTAAAATGTTTTTATCTGGTTTTAGACTCCTTCTGTGTTTGGTGGCCATTTTGTGAACCATGGGCATGTCTGAACATGTCTCAAAGCGGGCAGTTGAAGTGTGTGCCAGTGCACAACCTGGTTTTAGACTTTGTCTAAGCTATGGATTCTTTCCCCCTAACCAAGCCCGTGCCACGTCTCTGCACTTTGGGATACTGTGAGGACATGTCCATGGTGATCAAAATGGCCACACCATAGTTGTGGGTCTTGCGGACTGTCTCATAGTACTCAGTGATCATTTAATAGCATTTAATGGATTGATACAAAAATATCATTAGCACAAATTAGTGAAACACATTACAGTGGATTATGAAGCACCAAAAAGTGCTGATATTTAGTTTATTTAGAGTGTTTGCTGGGGGACACGCCCCCCTTCAGAAACAGTATAAATGGGACCAGAGTAACACTCACCTGTCATTTGGTTCAAGCTCGCCTGATGAAGGGACAAGAGATCCCGAAACGTCGCGATTAGGCTTGAACAATTCATTTTTGAGTCTCCATCAGTGGTAAAATGATGTAGAAGACCATAGTAAATTTGTAGAAGGTGGAATGGAGTTGCTTCCTCTGCCCAAAAAGGCCATGAGGCAAGGGTCACTTTTCTAATTTTTCTTTGGGGTTTATAGAGTTTTTCCATCCAAAAAGATGTTGATTTTTGAAACTCTGAGCGTCATACCTCACCAAACACCTAAACTTACCAGCCACTGTAGTGTGCAGCCCTAAGAGACACAGCACTAACCATTCTAGCCCTAATTTGGATTTTTTGTGCCAAAACTAAAATGTTTTTATCTGGTTTTAGACTCCTTCTGTGTTTGGTGGCCATTTTGTGAACCATGGGCATGTCTGAACATGTCTCAAAGCGGGCAGTTGAAGTGTGTGCCAGTGCACAACCTGGTTTTAGACTTTGTCTAAGCTATGGATTCTTTCCCCCTAACCAAGCCCGTGCCACGTCTCTGCACTTTGGGATACTGTGAGGACATGTCCATGGTGATCAAAATGGCCACACCATAGTTGTGGGTCTTGCGGACTGTCTCATAGTACTCAGTGATCATTTAATAGCATTTAATGGATTGATACAAAAATATCATTAGCACAAATTAGTGAAACACATTACAGTGGATTATGAAGCACCAAAAAGTGCTGATATTTAGTTTATTTAGAGTGTTTGCTGGGGGACACGCCCCCCTTCAGAAACAGTATAAATGGGACCAGAGTAACACTCACCTGTCATTTGGTTCAAGCTCGCCTGATGAAGGGACAAGAGATCCCGAAACGTCGCGATTAGGCTTGAACAATTCATTTTTGAGTCTCCATCAGTGGTAAAATGATGTAGAAGACCATAGTAAATTTGTAGAAGGTGGAATGGAGTTGCTTCCTCTGCCCAAAAAGGCCATGAGGCAAGGGTCACTTTTCTAATTTTTCTTTGGGGTTTATAGAGTTTTTCCATCCAAAAAGATGTTGATTTTTGAAACTCTGAGCGTCATACCTCACCAAACACCTAAACTTACCAGCCACTGTAGTGTGCAGCCCTAAGAGACACAGCACTAACCATTCTAGCCCTAATTTGGATTTTTTGTGCCAAAACTAAAATGTTTTTATCTGGTTTTAGACTCCTTCTGTGTTTGGTGGCCATTTTGTGAACCATGGGCATGTCTGAACATGTCTCAAAGCGGGCAGTTGAAGTGTGTGCCAGTGCACAACCTGGTTTTAGACTTTGTCTAAGCTATGGATTCTTTCCCCCTAACCAAGCCCGTGCCACGTCTCTGCACTTTGGGATACTGTGAGGACATGTCCATGGTGATCAAAATGGCCACACCATAGTTGTGGGTCTTGCGGACTGTCTCATAGTACTCAGTGATCATTTAATAGCATTTAATGGATTGATACAAAAATATCATTAGCACAAATTAGTGAAACACATTACAGTGGATTATGAAGCACCAAAAAGTGCTGATATTTAGTTTATTTAGAGTGTTTGCTGGGGGACACGCCCCCCTTCAGAAACAGTATAAATGGGACCAGAGTAACACTCACCTGTCATTTGGTTCAAGCTCGCCTGATGAAGGGACAAGAGATCCCGAAACGTCGCGATTAGGCTTGAACAATTCATTTTTGAGTCTCCATCAGTGGTAAAATGATGTAGAAGACCATAGTAAATTTGTAGAAGGTGGAATGGAGTTGCTTCCTCTGCCCAAAAAGGCCATGAGGCAAGGGTCACTTTTCTAATTTTTCTTTGGGGTTTATAGAGTTTTTCCATCCAAAAAGATGTTGATTTTTGAAACTCTGAGCGTCATACCTCACCAAACACCTAAACTTACCAGCCACTGTAGTGTGCAGCCCTAAGAGACACAGCACTAACCATTCTAGCCCTAATTTGGATTTTTTGTGCCAAAACTAAAATGTTTTTATCTGGTTTTAGACTCCTTCTGTGTTTGGTGGCCATTTTGTGAACCATGGGCATGTCTGAACATGTCTCAAAGCGGGCAGTTGAAGTGTGTGCCAGTGCACAACCTGGTTTTAGACTTTGTCTAAGCTATGGATTCTTTCCCCCTAACCAAGCCCGTGCCACGTCTCTGCACTTTGGGATACTGTGAGGACATGTCCATGGTGATCAAAATGGCCACACCATAGTTGTGGGTCTTGCGGACTGTCTCATAGTACTCAGTGATCATTTAATAACATTTAATGGATTGATACAAAAATATCATTAGCACAAATTAGTGAAACACATTACAGTGGATTATGAAGCACCAAAAAGTGCTGATATTTAGTTTATTTAGAGTGTTTGCTGGGGGACACGCCCCCCTTCAGAAACAGTATAAATGGGACCAGAGTAACACTCACCTGTCATTTGGTTCAAGCTCGCCTGATGAAGGGACAAGAGATCCCGAAACGTCGCGATTAGGCTTGAACAATTCATTTTTGAGTCTCCATCAGTGGTAAAATGATGTAGAAGACCATAGTAAATTTGTAGAAGGTGGAATGGAGTTGCTTCCTCTGCCCAAAAAGGCCATGAGGCAAGGGTCACTTTTCTAATTTTTCTTTGGGGTTTATAGAGTTTTTCCATCCAAAAAGATGTTGATTTTTGAAACTCTGAGCGTCATACCTCACCAAACACCTAAACTTACCAGCCACTGTAGTGTGCAGCCCTAAGAGACACAGCACTAACCATTCTAGCCCTAATTTGGATTTTTTGTGCCAAAACTAAAATGTTTTTATCTGGTTTTAGACTCCTTCTGTGTTTGGTGGCCATTTTGTGAACCATGGGCATGTCTGAACATGTCTCAAAGCGGGCAGTTGAAGTGTGTGCCAGTGCACAACCTGGTTTTAGACTTTGTCTAAGCTATGGATTCTTTCCCCCTAACCAAGCCCGTGCCACGTCTCTGCACTTTGGGATACTGTGAGGACATGTCCATGGTGATCAAAATGGCCACACCATAGTTGTGGGTCTTGCGGACTGTCTCATAGTACTCAGTGATCATTTAATAACATTTAATGGATTGATACAAAAATATCATTAGCACAAATTAGTGAAACACATTACAGTGGATTATGAAGCACCAAAAAGTGCTGATATTTAGTTTATTTAGAGTGTTTGCTGGGGGACACGCCCCCCTTCAGAAACAGTATAAATGGGACCAGAGTAACACTCACCTGTCATTTGGTTCAAGCTCGCCTGATGAAGGGACAAGAGATCCCGAAACGTCGCGATTAGGCTTGAACAATTCATTTTTGAGTCTCCATCAGTGGTAAAATGATGTAGAAGACCATAGTAAATTTGTAGAAGGTGGAATGGAGTTGCTTCCTCTGCCCAAAAAGGCCATGAGGCAAGGGTCACTTTTCTAATTTTTCTTTGGGGTTTATAGAGTTTTTCCATCCAAAAAGATGTTGATTTTTGAAACTCTGAGCGTCATACCTCACCAAACACCTAAACTTACCAGCCACTGTAGTGTGCAGCCCTAAGAGACACAGCACTAACCATTCTAGCCCTAATTTGGATTTTTTGTGCCAAAACTAAAATGTTTTTATCTGGTTTTAGACTCCTTCTGTGTTTGGTGGCCATTTTGTGAACCATGGGCATGTCTGAACATGTCTCAAAGCGGGCAGTTGAAGTGTGTGCCAGTGCACAACCTGGTTTTAGACTTTGTCTAAGCTATGGATTCTTTCCCCCTAACCAAGCCCGTGCCACGTCTCTGCACTTTGGGATACTGTGAGGACATGTCCATGGTGATCAAAATGGCCACACCATAGTTGTGGGTCTTGCGGACTGTCTCATAGTACTCAGTGATCATTTAATAACATTTAATGGATTGATACAAAAATATCATTAGCACAAATTAGTGAAACACATTACAGTGGATTATGAAGCACCAAAAAGTGCTGATATTTAGTTTATTTAGAGTGTTTGCTGGGGGACACGCCCCCCTTCAGAAACAGTATAAATGGGACCAGAGTAACACTCACCTGTCATTTGGTTCAAGCTCGCCTGATGAAGGGACAAGAGATCCCGAAACGTCGCGATTAGGCTTGAACAATTCATTTTTGAGTCTCCATCAGTGGTAAAATGATGTAGAAGACCATAGTAAATTTGTAGAAGGTGGAATGGAGTTGCTTCCTCTGCCCAAAAAGGCCATGAGGCAAGGGTCACTTTTCTAATTTTTCTTTGGGGTTTATAGAGTTTTTCCATCCAAAAAGATGTTGATTTTTGAAACTCTGAGCGTCATACCTCACCAAACACCTAAACTTACCAGCCACTGTAGTGTGCAGCCCTAAGAGACACAGCACTAACCATTCTAGCCCTAATTTGGATTTTTTGTGCCAAAACTAAAATGTTTTTATCTGGTTTTAGACTCCTTCTGTGTTTGGTGGCCATTTTGTGAACCATGGGCATGTCTGAACATGTCTCAAAGCGGGCAGTTGAAGTGTGTGCCAGTGCACAACCTGGTTTTAGACTTTGTCTAAGCTATGGATTCTTTCCCCCTAACCAAGCCCGTGCCACGTCTCTGCACTTTGGGATACTGTGAGGACATGTCCATGGTGATCAAAATGGCCACACCATAGTTGTGGGTCTTGCGGACTGTCTCATAGTACTCAGTGATCATTTAATAACATTTAATGGATTGATACAAAAATATCATTAGCACAAATTAGTGAAACACATTACAGTGGATTATGAAGCACCAAAAAGTGCTGATATTTAGTTTATTTAGAGTGTTTGCTGGGGGACACGCCCCCCTTCAGAAACAGTATAAATGGGACCAGAGTAACACTCACCTGTCATTTGGTTCAAGCTCGCCTGATGAAGGGACAAGAGATCCCGAAACGTCGCGATTAGGCTTGAACAATTCATTTTTGAGTCTCCATCAGTGGTAAAATGATGTAGAAGACCATAGTAAATTTGTAGAAGGTGGAATGGAGTTGCTTCCTCTGCCCAAAAAGGCCATGAGGCAAGGGTCACTTTTCTAATTTTTCTTTGGGGTTTATAGAGTTTTTCCATCCAAAAAGATGTTGATTTTTGAAACTCTGAGCGTCATACCTCACCAAACACCTAAACTTACCAGCCACTGTAGTGTGCAGCCCTAAGAGACACAGCACTAACCATTCTAGCCCTAATTTGGATTTTTTGTGCCAAAACTAAAATGTTTTTATCTGGTTTTAGACTCCTTCTGTGTTTGGTGGCCATTTTGTGAACCATGGGCATGTCTGAACATGTCTCAAAGCGGGCAGTTGAAGTGTGTGCCAGTGCACAACCTGGTTTTAGACTTTGTCTAAGCTATGGATTCTTTCCCCCTAACCAAGCCCGTGCCACGTCTCTGCACTTTGGGATACTGTGAGGACATGTCCATGGTGATCAAAATGGCCACACCATAGTTGTGGGTCTTGCGGACTGTCTCATAGTACTCAGTGATCATTTAATAACATTTAATGGATTGATACAAAAATATCATTAGCACAAATTAGTGAAACACATTACAGTGGATTATGAAGCACCAAAAAGTGCTGATATTTAGTTTATTTAGAGTGTTTGCTGGGGGACACGCCCCCCTTCAGAAACAGTATAAATGGGACCAGAGTAACACTCACCTGTCATTTGGTTCAAGCTCGCCTGATGAAGGGACAAGAGATCCCGAAACGTCGCGATTAGGCTTGAACAATTCATTTTTGAGTCTCCATCAGTGGTAAAATGATGTAGAAGACCATAGTAAATTTGTAGAAGGTGGAATGGAGTTGCTTCCTCTGCCCAAAAAGGCCATGAGGCAAGGGTCACTTTTCTAATTTTTCTTTGGGGTTTATAGAGTTTTTCCATCCAAAAAGATGTTGATTTTTGAAACTCTGAGCGTCATACCTCACCAAACACCTAAACTTACCAGCCACTGTAGTGTGCAGCCCTAAGAGACACAGCACTAACCATTCTAGCCCTAATTTGGATTTTTTGTGCCAAAACTAAAATGTTTTTATCTGGTTTTAGACTCCTTCTGTGTTTGGTGGCCATTTTGTGAACCATGGGCATGTCTGAACATGTCTCAAAGCGGGCAGTTGAAGTGTGTGCCAGTGCACAACCTGGTTTTAGACTTTGTCTAAGCTATGGATTCTTTCCCCCTAACCAAGCCCGTGCCACGTCTCTGCACTTTGGGATACTGTGAGGACATGTCCATGGTGATCAAAATGGCCACACCATAGTTGTGGGTCTTGCGGACTGTCTCATAGTACTCAGTGATCATTTAATAACATTTAATGGATTGATACAAAAATATCATTAGCACAAATTAGTGAAACACATTACAGTGGATTATGAAGCACCAAAAAGTGCTGATATTTAGTTTATTTAGAGTGTTTGCTGGGGGACACGCCCCCCTTCAGAAACAGTATAAATGGGACCAGAGTAACACTCACCTGTCATTTGGTTCAAGCTCGCCTGATGAAGGGACAAGAGATCCCGAAACGTCGCGATTAGGCTTGAACAATTCATTTTTGAGTCTCCATCAGTGGTAAAATGATGTAGAAGACCATAGTAAATTTGTAGAAGGTGGAATGGAGTTGCTTCCTCTGCCCAAAAAGGCCATGAGGCAAGGGTCACTTTTCTAATTTTTCTTTGGGGTTTATAGAGTTTTTCCATCCAAAAAGATGTTGATTTTTGAAACTCTGAGCGTCATACCTCACCAAACACCTAAACTTACCAGCCACTGTAGTGTGCAGCCCTAAGAGACACAGCACTAACCATTCTAGCCCTAATTTGGATTTTTTGTGCCAAAACTAAAATGTTTTTATCTGGTTTTAGACTCCTTCTGTGTTTGGTGGCCATTTTGTGAACCATGGGCATGTCTGAACATGTCTCAAAGCGGGCAGTTGAAGTGTGTGCCAGTGCACAACCTGGTTTTAGACTTTGTCTAAGCTATGGATTCTTTCCCCCTAACCAAGCCCGTGCCACGTCTCTGCACTTTGGGATACTGTGAGGACATGTCCATGGTGATCAAAATGGCCACACCATAGTTGTGGGTCTTGCGGACTGTCTCATAGTACTCAGTGATCATTTAATAACATTTAATGGATTGATACAAAAATATCATTAGCACAAATTAGTGAAACACATTACAGTGGATTATGAAGCACCAAAAAGTGCTGATATTTAGTTTATTTAGAGTGTTTGCTGGGGGACACGCCCCCCTTCAGAAACAGTATAAATGGGACCAGAGTAACACTCACCTGTCATTTGGTTCAAGCTCGCCTGATGAAGGGACAAGAGATCCCGAAACGTCGCGATTAGGCTTGAACAATTCATTTTTGAGTCTCCATCAGTGGTAAAATGATGTAGAAGACCATAGTAAATTTGTAGAAGGTGGAATGGAGTTGCTTCCTCTGCCCAAAAAGGCCATGAGGCAAGGGTCACTTTTCTAATTTTTCTTTGGGGTTTATAGAGTTTTTCCATCCAAAAAGATGTTGATTTTTGAAACTCTGAGCGTCATACCTCACCAAACACCTAAACTTACCAGCCACTGTAGTGTGCAGCCCTAAGAGACACAGCACTAACCATTCTAGCCCTAATTTGGATTTTTTGTGCCAAAACTAAAATGTTTTTATCTGGTTTTAGACTCCTTCTGTGTTTGGTGGCCATTTTGTGAACCATGGGCATGTCTGAACATGTCTCAAAGCGGGCAGTTGAAGTGTGTGCCAGTGCACAACCTGGTTTTAGACTTTGTCTAAGCTATGGATTCTTTCCCCCTAACCAAGCCCGTGCCACGTCTCTGCACTTTGGGATACTGTGAGGACATGTCCATGGTGATCAAAATGGCCACACCATAGTTGTGGGTCTTGCGGACTGTCTCATAGTACTCAGTGATCATTTAATAACATTTAATGGATTGATACAAAAATATCATTAGCACAAATTAGTGAAACACATTACAGTGGATTATGAAGCACCAAAAAGTGCTGATATTTAGTTTATTTAGAGTGTTTGCTGGGGGACACGCCCCCCTTCAGAAACAGTATAAATGGGACCAGAGTAACACTCACCTGTCATTTGGTTCAAGCTCGCCTGATGAAGGGACAAGAGATCCCGAAACGTCGCGATTAGGCTTGAACAATTCATTTTTGAGTCTCCATCAGTGGTAAAATGATGTAGAAGACCATAGTAAATTTGTAGAAGGTGGAATGGAGTTGCTTCCTCTGCCCAAAAAGGCCATGAGGCAAGGGTCACTTTTCTAATTTTTCTTTGGGGTTTATAGAGTTTTTCCATCCAAAAAGATGTTGATTTTTGAAACTCTGAGCGTCATACCTCACCAAACACCTAAACTTACCAGCCACTGTAGTGTGCAGCCCTAAGAGACACAGCACTAACCATTCTAGCCCTAATTTGGATTTTTTGTGCCAAAACTAAAATGTTTTTATCTGGTTTTAGACTCCTTCTGTGTTTGGTGGCCATTTTGTGAACCATGGGCATGTCTGAACATGTCTCAAAGCGGGCAGTTGAAGTGTGTGCCAGTGCACAACCTGGTTTTAGACTTTGTCTAAGCTATGGATTCTTTCCCCCTAACCAAGCCCGTGCCACGTCTCTGCACTTTGGGATACTGTGAGGACATGTCCATGGTGATCAAAATGGCCACACCATAGTTGTGGGTCTTGCGGACTGTCTCATAGTACTCAGTGATCATTTAATAACATTTAATGGATTGATACAAAAATATCATTAGCACAAATTAGTGAAACACATTACAGTGGATTATGAAGCACCAAAAAGTGCTGATATTTAGTTTATTTAGAGTGTTTGCTGGGGGACACGCCCCCCTTCAGAAACAGTATAAATGGGACCAGAGTAACACTCACCTGTCATTTGGTTCAAGCTCGCCTGATGAAGGGACAAGAGATCCCGAAACGTCGCGATTAGGCTTGAACAATTCATTTTTGAGTCTCCATCAGTGGTAAAATGATGTAGAAGACCATAGTAAATTTGTAGAAGGTGGAATGGAGTTGCTTCCTCTGCCCAAAAAGGCCATGAGGCAAGGGTCACTTTTCTAATTTTTCTTTGGGGTTTATAGAGTTTTTCCATCCAAAAAGATGTTGATTTTTGAAACTCTGAGCGTCATACCTCACCAAACACCTAAACTTACCAGCCACTGTAGTGTGCAGCCCTAAGAGACACAGCACTAACCATTCTAGCCCTAATTTGGATTTTTTGTGCCAAAACTAAAATGTTTTTATCTGGTTTTAGACTCCTTCTGTGTTTGGTGGCCATTTTGTGAACCATGGGCATGTCTGAACATGTCTCAAAGCGGGCAGTTGAAGTGTGTGCCAGTGCACAACCTGGTTTTAGACTTTGTCTAAGCTATGGATTCTTTCCCCCTAACCAAGCCCGTGCCACGTCTCTGCACTTTGGGATACTGTGAGGACATGTCCATGGTGATCAAAATGGCCACACCATAGTTGTGGGTCTTGCGGACTGTCTCATAGTACTCAGTGATCATTTAATAACATTTAATGGATTGATACAAAAATATCATTAGCACAAATTAGTGAAACACATTACAGTGGATTATGAAGCACCAAAAAGTGCTGATATTTAGTTTATTTAGAGTGTTTGCTGGGGGACACGCCCCCCTTCAGAAACAGTATAAATGGGACCAGAGTAACACTCACCTGTCATTTGGTTCAAGCTCGCCTGATGAAGGGACAAGAGATCCCGAAACGTCGCGATTAGGCTTGAACAATTCATTTTTGAGTCTCCATCAGTGGTAAAATGATGTAGAAGACCATAGTAAATTTGTAGAAGGTGGAATGGAGTTGCTTCCTCTGCCCAAAAAGGCCATGAGGCAAGGGTCACTTTTCTAATTTTTCTTTGGGGTTTATAGAGTTTTTCCATCCAAAAAGATGTTGATTTTTGAAACTCTGAGCGTCATACCTCACCAAACACCTAAACTTACCAGCCACTGTAGTGTGCAGCCCTAAGAGACACAGCACTAACCATTCTAGCCCTAATTTGGATTTTTTGTGCCAAAACTAAAATGTTTTTATCTGGTTTTAGACTCCTTCTGTGTTTGGTGGCCATTTTGTGAACCATGGGCATGTCTGAACATGTCTCAAAGCGGGCAGTTGAAGTGTGTGCCAGTGCACAACCTGGTTTTAGACTTTGTCTAAGCTATGGATTCTTTCCCCCTAACCAAGCCCGTGCCACGTCTCTGCACTTTGGGATACTGTGAGGACATGTCCATGGTGATCAAAATGGCCACACCATAGTTGTGGGTCTTGCGGACTGTCTCATAGTACTCAGTGATCATTTAATAACATTTAATGGATTGATACAAAAATATCATTAGCACAAATTAGTGAAACACATTACAGTGGATTATGAAGCACCAAAAAGTGCTGATATTTAGTTTATTTAGAGTGTTTGCTGGGGGACACGCCCCCCTTCAGAAACAGTATAAATGGGACCAGAGTAACACTCACCTGTCATTTGGTTCAAGCTCGCCTGATGAAGGGACAAGAGATCCCGAAACGTCGCGATTAGGCTTGAACAATTCATTTTTGAGTCTCCATCAGTGGTAAAATGATGTAGAAGACCATAGTAAATTTGTAGAAGGTGGAATGGAGTTGCTTCCTCTGCCCAAAAAGGCCATGAGGCAAGGGTCACTTTTCTAATTTTTCTTTGGGGTTTATAGAGTTTTTCCATCCAAAAAGATGTTGATTTTTGAAACTCTGAGCGTCATACCTCACCAAACACCTAAACTTACCAGCCACTGTAGTGTGCAGCCCTAAGAGACACAGCACTAACCATTCTAGCCCTAATTTGGATTTTTTGTGCCAAAACTAAAATGTTTTTATCTGGTTTTAGACTCCTTCTGTGTTTGGTGGCCATTTTGTGAACCATGGGCATGTCTGAACATGTCTCAAAGCGGGCAGTTGAAGTGTGTGCCAGTGCACAACCTGGTTTTAGACTTTGTCTAAGCTATGGATTCTTTCCCCCTAACCAAGCCCGTGCCACGTCTCTGCACTTTGGGATACTGTGAGGACATGTCCATGGTGATCAAAATGGCCACACCATAGTTGTGGGTCTTGCGGACTGTCTCATAGTACTCAGTGATCATTTAATAACATTTAATGGATTGATACAAAAATATCATTAGCACAAATTAGTGAAACACATTACAGTGGATTATGAAGCACCAAAAAGTGCTGATATTTAGTTTATTTAGAGTGTTTGCTGGGGGACACGCCCCCCTTCAGAAACAGTATAAATGGGACCAGAGTAACACTCACCTGTCATTTGGTTCAAGCTCGCCTGATGAAGGGACAAGAGATCCCGAAACGTCGCGATTAGGCTTGAACAATTCATTTTTGAGTCTCCATCAGTGGTAAAATGATGTAGAAGACCATAGTAAATTTGTAGAAGGTGGAATGGAGTTGCTTCCTCTGCCCAAAAAGGCCATGAGGCAAGGGTCACTTTTCTAATTTTTCTTTGGGGTTTATAGAGTTTTTCCATCCAAAAAGATGTTGATTTTTGAAACTCTGAGCGTCATACCTCACCAAACACCTAAACTTACCAGCCACTGTAGTGTGCAGCCCTAAGAGACACAGCACTAACCATTCTAGCCCTAATTTGGATTTTTTGTGCCAAAACTAAAATGTTTTTATCTGGTTTTAGACTCCTTCTGTGTTTGGTGGCCATTTTGTGAACCATGGGCATGTCTGAACATGTCTCAAAGCGGGCAGTTGAAGTGTGTGCCAGTGCACAACCTGGTTTTAGACTTTGTCTAAGCTATGGATTCTTTCCCCCTAACCAAGCCCGTGCCACGTCTCTGCACTTTGGGATACTGTGAGGACATGTCCATGGTGATCAAAATGGCCACACCATAGTTGTGGGTCTTGCGGACTGTCTCATAGTACTCAGTGATCATTTAATAACATTTAATGGATTGATACAAAAATATCATTAGCACAAATTAGTGAAACACATTACAGTGGATTATGAAGCACCAAAAAGTGCTGATATTTAGTTTATTTAGAGTGTTTGCTGGGGGACACGCCCCCCTTCAGAAACAGTATAAATGGGACCAGAGTAACACTCACCTGTCATTTGGTTCAAGCTCGCCTGATGAAGGGACAAGAGATCCCGAAACGTCGCGATTAGGCTTGAACAATTCATTTTTGAGTCTCCATCAGTGGTAAAATGATGTAGAAGACCATAGTAAATTTGTAGAAGGTGGAATGGAGTTGCTTCCTCTGCCCAAAAAGGCCATGAGGCAAGGGTCACTTTTCTAATTTTTCTTTGGGGTTTATAGAGTTTTTCCATCCAAAAAGATGTTGATTTTTGAAACTCTGAGCGTCATACCTCACCAAACACCTAAACTTACCAGCCACTGTAGTGTGCAGCCCTAAGAGACACAGCACTAACCATTCTAGCCCTAATTTGGATTTTTTGTGCCAAAACTAAAATGTTTTTATCTGGTTTTAGACTCCTTCTGTGTTTGGTGGCCATTTTGTGAACCATGGGCATGTCTGAACATGTCTCAAAGCGGGCAGTTGAAGTGTGTGCCAGTGCACAACCTGGTTTTAGACTTTGTCTAAGCTATGGATTCTTTCCCCCTAACCAAGCCCGTGCCACGTCTCTGCACTTTGGGATACTGTGAGGACATGTCCATGGTGATCAAAATGGCCACACCATAGTTGTGGGTCTTGCGGACTGTCTCATAGTACTCAGTGATCATTTAATAACATTTAATGGATTGATACAAAAATATCATTAGCACAAATTAGTGAAACACATTACAGTGGATTATGAAGCACCAAAAAGTGCTGATATTTAGTTTATTTAGAGTGTTTGCTGGGGGACACGCCCCCCTTCAGAAACAGTATAAATGGGACCAGAGTAACACTCACCTGTCATTTGGTTCAAGCTCGCCTGATGAAGGGACAAGAGATCCCGAAACGTCGCGATTAGGCTTGAACAATTCATTTTTGAGTCTCCATCAGTGGTAAAATGATGTAGAAGACCATAGTAAATTTGTAGAAGGTGGAATGGAGTTGCTTCCTCTGCCCAAAAAGGCCATGAGGCAAGGGTCACTTTTCTAATTTTTCTTTGGGGTTTATAGAGTTTTTCCATCCAAAAAGATGTTGATTTTTGAAACTCTGAGCGTCATACCTCACCAAACACCTAAACTTACCAGCCACTGTAGTGTGCAGCCCTAAGAGACACAGCACTAACCATTCTAGCCCTAATTTGGATTTTTTGTGCCAAAACTAAAATGTTTTTATCTGGTTTTAGACTCCTTCTGTGTTTGGTGGCCATTTTGTGAACCATGGGCATGTCTGAACATGTCTCAAAGCGGGCAGTTGAAGTGTGTGCCAGTGCACAACCTGGTTTTAGACTTTGTCTAAGCTATGGATTCTTTCCCCCTAACCAAGCCCGTGCCACGTCTCTGCACTTTGGGATACTGTGAGGACATGTCCATGGTGATCAAAATGGCCACACCATAGTTGTGGGTCTTGCGGACTGTCTCATAGTACTCAGTGATCATTTAATAACATTTAATGGATTGATACAAAAATATCATTAGCACAAATTAGTGAAACACATTACAGTGGATTATGAAGCACCAAAAAGTGCTGATATTTAGTTTATTTAGAGTGTTTGCTGGGGGACACGCCCCCCTTCAGAAACAGTATAAATGGGACCAGAGTAACACTCACCTGTCATTTGGTTCAAGCTCGCCTGATGAAGGGACAAGAGATCCCGAAACGTCGCGATTAGGCTTGAACAATTCATTTTTGAGTCTCCATCAGTGGTAAAATGATGTAGAAGACCATAGTAAATTTGTAGAAGGTGGAATGGAGTTGCTTCCTCTGCCCAAAAAGGCCATGAGGCAAGGGTCACTTTTCTAATTTTTCTTTGGGGTTTATAGAGTTTTTCCATCCAAAAAGATGTTGATTTTTGAAACTCTGAGCGTCATACCTCACCAAACACCTAAACTTACCAGCCACTGTAGTGTGCAGCCCTAAGAGACACAGCACTAACCATTCTAGCCCTAATTTGGATTTTTTGTGCCAAAACTAAAATGTTTTTATCTGGTTTTAGACTCCTTCTGTGTTTGGTGGCCATTTTGTGAACCATGGGCATGTCTGAACATGTCTCAAAGCGGGCAGTTGAAGTGTGTGCCAGTGCACAACCTGGTTTTAGACTTTGTCTAAGCTATGGATTCTTTCCCCCTAACCAAGCCCGTGCCACGTCTCTGCACTTTGGGATACTGTGAGGACATGTCCATGGTGATCAAAATGGCCACACCATAGTTGTGGGTCTTGCGGACTGTCTCATAGTACTCAGTGATCATTTAATAACATTTAATGGATTGATACAAAAATATCATTAGCACAAATTAGTGAAACACATTACAGTGGATTATGAAGCACCAAAAAGTGCTGATATTTAGTTTATTTAGAGTGTTTGCTGGGGGACACGCCCCCCTTCAGAAACAGTATAAATGGGACCAGAGTAACACTCACCTGTCATTTGGTTCAAGCTCGCCTGATGAAGGGACAAGAGATCCCGAAACGTCGCGATTAGGCTTGAACAATTCATTTTTGAGTCTCCATCAGTGGTAAAATGATGTAGAAGACCATAGTAAATTTGTAGAAGGTGGAATGGAGTTGCTTCCTCTGCCCAAAAAGGCCATGAGGCAAGGGTCACTTTTCTAATTTTTCTTTGGGGTTTATAGAGTTTTTCCATCCAAAAAGATGTTGATTTTTGAAACTCTGAGCGTCATACCTCACCAAACACCTAAACTTACCAGCCACTGTAGTGTGCAGCCCTAAGAGACACAGCACTAACCATTCTAGCCCTAATTTGGATTTTTTGTGCCAAAACTAAAATGTTTTTATCTGGTTTTAGACTCCTTCTGTGTTTGGTGGCCATTTTGTGAACCATGGGCATGTCTGAACATGTCTCAAAGCGGGCAGTTGAAGTGTGTGCCAGTGCACAACCTGGTTTTAGACTTTGTCTAAGCTATGGATTCTTTCCCCCTAACCAAGCCCGTGCCACGTCTCTGCACTTTGGGATACTGTGAGGACATGTCCATGGTGATCAAAATGGCCACACCATAGTTGTGGGTCTTGCGGACTGTCTCATAGTACTCAGTGATCATTTAATAACATTTAATGGATTGATACAAAAATATCATTAGCACAAATTAGTGAAACACATTACAGTGGATTATGAAGCACCAAAAAGTGCTGATATTTAGTTTATTTAGAGTGTTTGCTGGGGGACACGCCCCCCTTCAGAAACAGTATAAATGGGACCAGAGTAACACTCACCTGTCATTTGGTTCAAGCTCGCCTGATGAAGGGACAAGAGATCCCGAAACGTCGCGATTAGGCTTGAACAATTCATTTTTGAGTCTCCATCAGTGGTAAAATGATGTAGAAGACCATAGTAAATTTGTAGAAGGTGGAATGGAGTTGCTTCCTCTGCCCAAAAAGGCCATGAGGCAAGGGTCACTTTTCTAATTTTTCTTTGGGGTTTATAGAGTTTTTCCATCCAAAAAGATGTTGATTTTTGAAACTCTGAGCGTCATACCTCACCAAACACCTAAACTTACCAGCCACTGTAGTGTGCAGCCCTAAGAGACACAGCACTAACCATTCTAGCCCTAATTTGGATTTTTTGTGCCAAAACTAAAATGTTTTTATCTGGTTTTAGACTCCTTCTGTGTTTGGTGGCCATTTTGTGAACCATGGGCATGTCTGAACATGTCTCAAAGCGGGCAGTTGAAGTGTGTGCCAGTGCACAACCTGGTTTTAGACTTTGTCTAAGCTATGGATTCTTTCCCCCTAACCAAGCCCGTGCCACGTCTCTGCACTTTGGGATACTGTGAGGACATGTCCATGGTGATCAAAATGGCCACACCATAGTTGTGGGTCTTGCGGACTGTCTCATAGTACTCAGTGATCATTTAATAACATTTAATGGATTGATACAAAAATATCATTAGCACAAATTAGTGAAACACATTACAGTGGATTATGAAGCACCAAAAAGTGCTGATATTTAGTTTATTTAGAGTGTTTGCTGGGGGACACGCCCCCCTTCAGAAACAGTATAAATGGGACCAGAGTAACACTCACCTGTCATTTGGTTCAAGCTCGCCTGATGAAGGGACAAGAGATCCCGAAACGTCGCGATTAGGCTTGAACAATTCATTTTTGAGTCTCCATCAGTGGTAAAATGATGTAGAAGACCATAGTAAATTTGTAGAAGGTGGAATGGAGTTGCTTCCTCTGCCCAAAAAGGCCATGAGGCAAGGGTCACTTTTCTAATTTTTCTTTGGGGTTTATAGAGTTTTTCCATCCAAAAAGATGTTGATTTTTGAAACTCTGAGCGTCATACCTCACCAAACACCTAAACTTACCAGCCACTGTAGTGTGCAGCCCTAAGAGACACAGCACTAACCATTCTAGCCCTAATTTGGATTTTTTGTGCCAAAACTAAAATGTTTTTATCTGGTTTTAGACTCCTTCTGTGTTTGGTGGCCATTTTGTGAACCATGGGCATGTCTGAACATGTCTCAAAGCGGGCAGTTGAAGTGTGTGCCAGTGCACAACCTGGTTTTAGACTTTGTCTAAGCTATGGATTCTTTCCCCCTAACCAAGCCCGTGCCACGTCTCTGCACTTTGGGATACTGTGAGGACATGTCCATGGTGATCAAAATGGCCACACCATAGTTGTGGGTCTTGCGGACTGTCTCATAGTACTCAGTGATCATTTAATAACATTTAATGGATTGATACAAAAATATCATTAGCACAAATTAGTGAAACACATTACAGTGGATTATGAAGCACCAAAAAGTGCTGATATTTAGTTTATTTAGAGTGTTTGCTGGGGGACACGCCCCCCTTCAGAAACAGTATAAATGGGACCAGAGTAACACTCACCTGTCATTTGGTTCAAGCTCGCCTGATGAAGGGACAAGAGATCCCGAAACGTCGCGATTAGGCTTGAACAATTCATTTTTGAGTCTCCATCAGTGGTAAAATGATGTAGAAGACCATAGTAAATTTGTAGAAGGTGGAATGGAGTTGCTTCCTCTGCCCAAAAAGGCCATGAGGCAAGGGTCACTTTTCTAATTTTTCTTTGGGGTTTATAGAGTTTTTCCATCCAAAAAGATGTTGATTTTTGAAACTCTGAGCGTCATACCTCACCAAACACCTAAACTTACCAGCCACTGTAGTGTGCAGCCCTAAGAGACACAGCACTAACCATTCTAGCCCTAATTTGGATTTTTTGTGCCAAAACTAAAATGTTTTTATCTGGTTTTAGACTCCTTCTGTGTTTGGTGGCCATTTTGTGAACCATGGGCATGTCTGAACATGTCTCAAAGCGGGCAGTTGAAGTGTGTGCCAGTGCACAACCTGGTTTTAGACTTTGTCTAAGCTATGGATTCTTTCCCCCTAACCAAGCCCGTGCCACGTCTCTGCACTTTGGGATACTGTGAGGACATGTCCATGGTGATCAAAATGGCCACACCATAGTTGTGGGTCTTGCGGACTGTCTCATAGTACTCAGTGATCATTTAATAGCATTTAATGGATTGATACAAAAATATCATTAGCACAAATTAGTGAAACACATTACAGTGGATTATGAAGCACCAAAAAGTGCTGATATTTAGTTTATTTAGAGTGTTTGCTGGGGGACACGCCCCCCTTCAGAAACAGTATAAATGGGACCAGAGTAACACTCACCTGTCATTTGGTTCAAGCTCGCCTGATGAAGGGACAAGAGATCCCGAAACGTCGCGATTAGGCTTGAACAATTCATTTTTGAGTCTCCATCAGTGGTAAAATGATGTAGAAGACCATAGTAAATTTGTAGAAGGTGGAATGGAGTTGCTTCCTCTGCCCAAAAAGGCCATGAGGCAAGGGTCACTTTTCTAATTTTTCTTTGGGGTTTATAGAGTTTTTCCATCCAAAAAGATGTTGATTTTTGAAACTCTGAGCGTCATACCTCACCAAACACCTAAACTTACCAGCCACTGTAGTGTGCAGCCCTAAGAGACACAGCACTAACCATTCTAGCCCTAATTTGGATTTTTTGTGCCAAAACTAAAATGTTTTTATCTGGTTTTAGACTCCTTCTGTGTTTGGTGGCCATTTTGTGAACCATGGGCATGTCTGAACATGTCTCAAAGCGGGCAGTTGAAGTGTGTGCCAGTGCACAACCTGGTTTTAGACTTTGTCTAAGCTATGGATTCTTTCCCCCTAACCAAGCCCGTGCCACGTCTCTGCACTTTGGGATACTGTGAGGACATGTCCATGGTGATCAAAATGGCCACACCATAGTTGTGGGTCTTGCGGACTGTCTCATAGTACTCAGTGATCATTTAATAGCATTTAATGGATTGATACAAAAATATCATTAGCACAAATTAGTGAAACACATTACAGTGGATTATGAAGCACCAAAAAGTGCTGATATTTAGTTTATTTAGAGTGTTTGCTGGGGGACACGCCCCCCTTCAGAAACAGTATAAATGGGACCAGAGTAACACTCACCTGTCATTTGGTTCAAGCTCGCCTGATGAAGGGACAAGAGATCCCGAAACGTCGCGATTAGGCTTGAACAATTCATTTTTGAGTCTCCATCAGTGGTAAAATGATGTAGAAGACCATAGTAAATTTGTAGAAGGTGGAATGGAGTTGCTTCCTCTGCCCAAAAAGGCCATGAGGCAAGGGTCACTTTTCTAATTTTTCTTTGGGGTTTATAGAGTTTTTCCATCCAAAAAGATGTTGATTTTTGAAACTCTGAGCGTCATACCTCACCAAACACCTAAACTTACCAGCCACTGTAGTGTGCAGCCCTAAGAGACACAGCACTAACCATTCTAGCCCTAATTTGGATTTTTTGTGCCAAAACTAAAATGTTTTTATCTGGTTTTAGACTCCTTCTGTGTTTGGTGGCCATTTTGTGAACCATGGGCATGTCTGAACATGTCTCAAAGCGGGCAGTTGAAGTGTGTGCCAGTGCACAACCTGGTTTTAGACTTTGTCTAAGCTATGGATTCTTTCCCCCTAACCAAGCCCGTGCCACGTCTCTGCACTTTGGGATACTGTGAGGACATGTCCATGGTGATCAAAATGGCCACACCATAGTTGTGGGTCTTGCGGACTGTCTCATAGTACTCAGTGATCATTTAATAGCATTTAATGGATTGATACAAAAATATCATTAGCACAAATTAGTGAAACACATTACAGTGGATTATGAAGCACCAAAAAGTGCTGATATTTAGTTTATTTAGAGTGTTTGCTGGGGGACACGCCCCCCTTCAGAAACAGTATAAATGGGACCAGAGTAACACTCACCTGTCATTTGGTTCAAGCTCGCCTGATGAAGGGACAAGAGATCCCGAAACGTCGCGATTAGGCTTGAACAATTCATTTTTGAGTCTCCATCAGTGGTAAAATGATGTAGAAGACCATAGTAAATTTGTAGAAGGTGGAATGGAGTTGCTTCCTCTGCCCAAAAAGGCCATGAGGCAAGGGTCACTTTTCTAATTTTTCTTTGGGGTTTATAGAGTTTTTCCATCCAAAAAGATGTTGATTTTTGAAACTCTGAGCGTCATACCTCACCAAACACCTAAACTTACCAGCCACTGTAGTGTGCAGCCCTAAGAGACACAGCACTAACCATTCTAGCCCTAATTTGGATTTTTTGTGCCAAAACTAAAATGTTTTTATCTGGTTTTAGACTCCTTCTGTGTTTGGTGGCCATTTTGTGAACCATGGGCATGTCTGAACATGTCTCAAAGCGGGCAGTTGAAGTGTGTGCCAGTGCACAACCTGGTTTTAGACTTTGTCTAAGCTATGGATTCTTTCCCCCTAACCAAGCCCGTGCCACGTCTCTGCACTTTGGGATACTGTGAGGACATGTCCATGGTGATCAAAATGGCCACACCATAGTTGTGGGTCTTGCGGACTGTCTCATAGTACTCAGTGATCATTTAATAACATTTAATGGATTGATACAAAAATATCATTAGCACAAATTAGTGAAACACATTACAGTGGATTATGAAGCACCAAAAAGTGCTGATATTTAGTTTATTTAGAGTGTTTGCTGGGGGACACGCCCCCCTTCAGAAACAGTATAAATGGGACCAGAGTAACACTCACCTGTCATTTGGTTCAAGCTCGCCTGATGAAGGGACAAGAGATCCCGAAACGTCGCGATTAGGCTTGAACAATTCATTTTTGAGTCTCCATCAGTGGTAAAATGATGTAGAAGACCATAGTAAATTTGTAGAAGGTGGAATGGAGTTGCTTCCTCTGCCCAAAAAGGCCATGAGGCAAGGGTCACTTTTCTAATTTTTCTTTGGGGTTTATAGAGTTTTTCCATCCAAAAAGATGTTGATTTTTGAAACTCTGAGCGTCATACCTCACCAAACACCTAAACTTACCAGCCACTGTAGTGTGCAGCCCTAAGAGACACAGCACTAACCATTCTAGCCCTAATTTGGATTTTTTGTGCCAAAACTAAAATGTTTTTATCTGGTTTTAGACTCCTTCTGTGTTTGGTGGCCATTTTGTGAACCATGGGCATGTCTGAACATGTCTCAAAGCGGGCAGTTGAAGTGTGTGCCAGTGCACAACCTGGTTTTAGACTTTGTCTAAGCTATGGATTCTTTCCCCCTAACCAAGCCCGTGCCACGTCTCTGCACTTTGGGATACTGTGAGGACATGTCCATGGTGATCAAAATGGCCACACCATAGTTGTGGGTCTTGCGGACTGTCTCATAGTACTCAGTGATCATTTAATAACATTTAATGGATTGATACAAAAATATCATTAGCACAAATTAGTGAAACACATTACAGTGGATTATGAAGCACCAAAAAGTGCTGATATTTAGTTTATTTAGAGTGTTTGCTGGGGGACACGCCCCCCTTCAGAAACAGTATAAATGGGACCAGAGTAACACTCACCTGTCATTTGGTTCAAGCTCGCCTGATGAAGGGACAAGAGATCCCGAAACGTCGCGATTAGGCTTGAACAATTCATTTTTGAGTCTCCATCAGTGGTAAAATGATGTAGAAGACCATAGTAAATTTGTAGAAGGTGGAATGGAGTTGCTTCCTCTGCCCAAAAAGGCCATGAGGCAAGGGTCACTTTTCTAATTTTTCTTTGGGGTTTATAGAGTTTTTCCATCCAAAAAGATGTTGATTTTTGAAACTCTGAGCGTCATACCTCACCAAACACCTAAACTTACCAGCCACTGTAGTGTGCAGCCCTAAGAGACACAGCACTAACCATTCTAGCCCTAATTTGGATTTTTTGTGCCAAAACTAAAATGTTTTTATCTGGTTTTAGACTCCTTCTGTGTTTGGTGGCCATTTTGTGAACCATGGGCATGTCTGAACATGTCTCAAAGCGGGCAGTTGAAGTGTGTGCCAGTGCACAACCTGGTTTTAGACTTTGTCTAAGCTATGGATTCTTTCCCCCTAACCAAGCCCGTGCCACGTCTCTGCACTTTGGGATACTGTGAGGACATGTCCATGGTGATCAAAATGGCCACACCATAGTTGTGGGTCTTGCGGACTGTCTCATAGTACTCAGTGATCATTTAATAACATTTAATGGATTGATACAAAAATATCATTAGCACAAATTAGTGAAACACATTACAGTGGATTATGAAGCACCAAAAAGTGCTGATATTTAGTTTATTTAGAGTGTTTGCTGGGGGACACGCCCCCCTTCAGAAACAGTATAAATGGGACCAGAGTAACACTCACCTGTCATTTGGTTCAAGCTCGCCTGATGAAGGGACAAGAGATCCCGAAACGTCGCGATTAGGCTTGAACAATTCATTTTTGAGTCTCCATCAGTGGTAAAATGATGTAGAAGACCATAGTAAATTTGTAGAAGGTGGAATGGAGTTGCTTCCTCTGCCCAAAAAGGCCATGAGGCAAGGGTCACTTTTCTAATTTTTCTTTGGGGTTTATAGAGTTTTTCCATCCAAAAAGATGTTGATTTTTGAAACTCTGAGCGTCATACCTCACCAAACACCTAAACTTACCAGCCACTGTAGTGTGCAGCCCTAAGAGACACAGCACTAACCATTCTAGCCCTAATTTGGATTTTTTGTGCCAAAACTAAAATGTTTTTATCTGGTTTTAGACTCCTTCTGTGTTTGGTGGCCATTTTGTGAACCATGGGCATGTCTGAACATGTCTCAAAGCGGGCAGTTGAAGTGTGTGCCAGTGCACAACCTGGTTTTAGACTTTGTCTAAGCTATGGATTCTTTCCCCCTAACCAAGCCCGTGCCACGTCTCTGCACTTTGGGATACTGTGAGGACATGTCCATGGTGATCAAAATGGCCACACCATAGTTGTGGGTCTTGCGGACTGTCTCATAGTACTCAGTGATCATTTAATAACATTTAATGGATTGATACAAAAATATCATTAGCACAAATTAGTGAAACACATTACAGTGGATTATGAAGCACCAAAAAGTGCTGATATTTAGTTTATTTAGAGTGTTTGCTGGGGGACACGCCCCCCTTCAGAAACAGTATAAATGGGACCAGAGTAACACTCACCTGTCATTTGGTTCAAGCTCGCCTGATGAAGGGACAAGAGATCCCGAAACGTCGCGATTAGGCTTGAACAATTCATTTTTGAGTCTCCATCAGTGGTAAAATGATGTAGAAGACCATAGTAAATTTGTAGAAGGTGGAATGGAGTTGCTTCCTCTGCCCAAAAAGGCCATGAGGCAAGGGTCACTTTTCTAATTTTTCTTTGGGGTTTATAGAGTTTTTCCATCCAAAAAGATGTTGATTTTTGAAACTCTGAGCGTCATACCTCACCAAACACCTAAACTTACCAGCCACTGTAGTGTGCAGCCCTAAGAGACACAGCACTAACCATTCTAGCCCTAATTTGGATTTTTTGTGCCAAAACTAAAATGTTTTTATCTGGTTTTAGACTCCTTCTGTGTTTGGTGGCCATTTTGTGAACCATGGGCATGTCTGAACATGTCTCAAAGCGGGCAGTTGAAGTGTGTGCCAGTGCACAACCTGGTTTTAGACTTTGTCTAAGCTATGGATTCTTTCCCCCTAACCAAGCCCGTGCCACGTCTCTGCACTTTGGGATACTGTGAGGACATGTCCATGGTGATCAAAATGGCCACACCATAGTTGTGGGTCTTGCGGACTGTCTCATAGTACTCAGTGATCATTTAATAACATTTAATGGATTGATACAAAAATATCATTAGCACAAATTAGTGAAACACATTACAGTGGATTATGAAGCACCAAAAAGTGCTGATATTTAGTTTATTTAGAGTGTTTGCTGGGGGACACGCCCCCCTTCAGAAACAGTATAAATGGGACCAGAGTAACACTCACCTGTCATTTGGTTCAAGCTCGCCTGATGAAGGGACAAGAGATCCCGAAACGTCGCGATTAGGCTTGAACAATTCATTTTTGAGTCTCCATCAGTGGTAAAATGATGTAGAAGACCATAGTAAATTTGTAGAAGGTGGAATGGAGTTGCTTCCTCTGCCCAAAAAGGCCATGAGGCAAGGGTCACTTTTCTAATTTTTCTTTGGGGTTTATAGAGTTTTTCCATCCAAAAAGATGTTGATTTTTGAAACTCTGAGCGTCATACCTCACCAAACACCTAAACTTACCAGCCACTGTAGTGTGCAGCCCTAAGAGACACAGCACTAACCATTCTAGCCCTAATTTGGATTTTTTGTGCCAAAACTAAAATGTTTTTATCTGGTTTTAGACTCCTTCTGTGTTTGGTGGCCATTTTGTGAACCATGGGCATGTCTGAACATGTCTCAAAGCGGGCAGTTGAAGTGTGTGCCAGTGCACAACCTGGTTTTAGACTTTGTCTAAGCTATGGATTCTTTCCCCCTAACCAAGCCCGTGCCACGTCTCTGCACTTTGGGATACTGTGAGGACATGTCCATGGTGATCAAAATGGCCACACCATAGTTGTGGGTCTTGCGGACTGTCTCATAGTACTCAGTGATCATTTAATAACATTTAATGGATTGATACAAAAATATCATTAGCACAAATTAGTGAAACACATTACAGTGGATTATGAAGCACCAAAAAGTGCTGATATTTAGTTTATTTAGAGTGTTTGCTGGGGGACACGCCCCCCTTCAGAAACAGTATAAATGGGACCAGAGTAACACTCACCTGTCATTTGGTTCAAGCTCGCCTGATGAAGGGACAAGAGATCCCGAAACGTCGCGATTAGGCTTGAACAATTCATTTTTGAGTCTCCATCAGTGGTAAAATGATGTAGAAGACCATAGTAAATTTGTAGAAGGTGGAATGGAGTTGCTTCCTCTGCCCAAAAAGGCCATGAGGCAAGGGTCACTTTTCTAATTTTTCTTTGGGGTTTATAGAGTTTTTCCATCCAAAAAGATGTTGATTTTTGAAACTCTGAGCGTCATACCTCACCAAACACCTAAACTTACCAGCCACTGTAGTGTGCAGCCCTAAGAGACACAGCACTAACCATTCTAGCCCTAATTTGGATTTTTTGTGCCAAAACTAAAATGTTTTTATCTGGTTTTAGACTCCTTCTGTGTTTGGTGGCCATTTTGTGAACCATGGGCATGTCTGAACATGTCTCAAAGCGGGCAGTTGAAGTGTGTGCCAGTGCACAACCTGGTTTTAGACTTTGTCTAAGCTATGGATTCTTTCCCCCTAACCAAGCCCGTGCCACGTCTCTGCACTTTGGGATACTGTGAGGACATGTCCATGGTGATCAAAATGGCCACACCATAGTTGTGGGTCTTGCGGACTGTCTCATAGTACTCAGTGATCATTTAATAGCATTTAATGGATTGATACAAAAATATCATTAGCACAAATTAGTGAAACACATTACAGTGGATTATGAAGCACCAAAAAGTGCTGATATTTAGTTTATTTAGAGTGTTTGCTGGGGGACACGCCCCCCTTCAGAAACAGTATAAATGGGACCAGAGTAACACTCACCTGTCATTTGGTTCAAGCTCGCCTGATGAAGGGACAAGAGATCCCGAAACGTCGCGATTAGGCTTGAACAATTCATTTTTGAGTCTCCATCAGTGGTAAAATGATGTAGAAGACCATAGTAAATTTGTAGAAGGTGGAATGGAGTTGCTTCCTCTGCCCAAAAAGGCCATGAGGCAAGGGTCACTTTTCTAATTTTTCTTTGGGGTTTATAGAGTTTTTCCATCCAAAAAGATGTTGATTTTTGAAACTCTGAGCGTCATACCTCACCAAACACCTAAACTTACCAGCCACTGTAGTGTGCAGCCCTAAGAGACACAGCACTAACCATTCTAGCCCTAATTTGGATTTTTTGTGCCAAAACTAAAATGTTTTTATCTGGTTTTAGACTCCTTCTGTGTTTGGTGGCCATTTTGTGAACCATGGGCATGTCTGAACATGTCTCAAAGCGGGCAGTTGAAGTGTGTGCCAGTGCACAACCTGGTTTTAGACTTTGTCTAAGCTATGGATTCTTTCCCCCTAACCAAGCCCGTGCCACGTCTCTGCACTTTGGGATACTGTGAGGACATGTCCATGGTGATCAAAATGGCCACACCATAGTTGTGGGTCTTGCGGACTGTCTCATAGTACTCAGTGATCATTTAATAGCATTTAATGGATTGATACAAAAATATCATTAGCACAAATTAGTGAAACACATTACAGTGGATTATGAAGCACCAAAAAGTGCTGATATTTAGTTTATTTAGAGTGTTTGCTGGGGGACACGCCCCCCTTCAGAAACAGTATAAATGGGACCAGAGTAACACTCACCTGTCATTTGGTTCAAGCTCGCCTGATGAAGGGACAAGAGATCCCGAAACGTCGCGATTAGGCTTGAACAATTCATTTTTGAGTCTCCATCAGTGGTAAAATGATGTAGAAGACCATAGTAAATTTGTAGAAGGTGGAATGGAGTTGCTTCCTCTGCCCAAAAAGGCCATGAGGCAAGGGTCACTTTTCTAATTTTTCTTTGGGGTTTATAGAGTTTTTCCATCCAAAAAGATGTTGATTTTTGAAACTCTGAGCGTCATACCTCACCAAACACCTAAACTTACCAGCCACTGTAGTGTGCAGCCCTAAGAGACACAGCACTAACCATTCTAGCCCTAATTTGGATTTTTTGTGCCAAAACTAAAATGTTTTTATCTGGTTTTAGACTCCTTCTGTGTTTGGTGGCCATTTTGTGAACCATGGGCATGTCTGAACATGTCTCAAAGCGGGCAGTTGAAGTGTGTGCCAGTGCACAACCTGGTTTTAGACTTTGTCTAAGCTATGGATTCTTTCCCCCTAACCAAGCCCGTGCCACGTCTCTGCACTTTGGGATACTGTGAGGACATGTCCATGGTGATCAAAATGGCCACACCATAGTTGTGGGTCTTGCGGACTGTCTCATAGTACTCAGTGATCATTTAATAGCATTTAATGGATTGATACAAAAATATCATTAGCACAAATTAGTGAAACACATTACAGTGGATTATGAAGCACCAAAAAGTGCTGATATTTAGTTTATTTAGAGTGTTTGCTGGGGGACACGCCCCCCTTCAGAAACAGTATAAATGGGACCAGAGTAACACTCACCTGTCATTTGGTTCAAGCTCGCCTGATGAAGGGACAAGAGATCCCGAAACGTCGCGATTAGGCTTGAACAATTCATTTTTGAGTCTCCATCAGTGGTAAAATGATGTAGAAGACCATAGTAAATTTGTAGAAGGTGGAATGGAGTTGCTTCCTCTGCCCAAAAAGGCCATGAGGCAAGGGTCACTTTTCTAATTTTTCTTTGGGGTTTATAGAGTTTTTCCATCCAAAAAGATGTTGATTTTTGAAACTCTGAGCGTCATACCTCACCAAACACCTAAACTTACCAGCCACTGTAGTGTGCAGCCCTAAGAGACACAGCACTAACCATTCTAGCCCTAATTTGGATTTTTTGTGCCAAAACTAAAATGTTTTTATCTGGTTTTAGACTCCTTCTGTGTTTGGTGGCCATTTTGTGAACCATGGGCATGTCTGAACATGTCTCAAAGCGGGCAGTTGAAGTGTGTGCCAGTGCACAACCTGGTTTTAGACTTTGTCTAAGCTATGGATTCTTTCCCCCTAACCAAGCCCGTGCCACGTCTCTGCACTTTGGGATACTGTGAGGACATGTCCATGGTGATCAAAATGGCCACACCATAGTTGTGGGTCTTGCGGACTGTCTCATAGTACTCAGTGATCATTTAATAGCATTTAATGGATTGATACAAAAATATCATTAGCACAAATTAGTGAAACACATTACAGTGGATTATGAAGCACCAAAAAGTGCTGATATTTAGTTTATTTAGAGTGTTTGCTGGGGGACACGCCCCCCTTCAGAAACAGTATAAATGGGACCAGAGTAACACTCACCTGTCATTTGGTTCAAGCTCGCCTGATGAAGGGACAAGAGATCCCGAAACGTCGCGATTAGGCTTGAACAATTCATTTTTGAGTCTCCATCAGTGGTAAAATGATGTAGAAGACCATAGTAAATTTGTAGAAGGTGGAATGGAGTTGCTTCCTCTGCCCAAAAAGGCCATGAGGCAAGGGTCACTTTTCTAATTTTTCTTTGGGGTTTATAGAGTTTTTCCATCCAAAAAGATGTTGATTTTTGAAACTCTGAGCGTCATACCTCACCAAACACCTAAACTTACCAGCCACTGTAGTGTGCAGCCCTAAGAGACACAGCACTAACCATTCTAGCCCTAATTTGGATTTTTTGTGCCAAAACTAAAATGTTTTTATCTGGTTTTAGACTCCTTCTGTGTTTGGTGGCCATTTTGTGAACCATGGGCATGTCTGAACATGTCTCAAAGCGGGCAGTTGAAGTGTGTGCCAGTGCACAACCTGGTTTTAGACTTTGTCTAAGCTATGGATTCTTTCCCCCTAACCAAGCCCGTGCCACGTCTCTGCACTTTGGGATACTGTGAGGACATGTCCATGGTGATCAAAATGGCCACACCATAGTTGTGGGTCTTGCGGACTGTCTCATAGTACTCAGTGATCATTTAATAACATTTAATGGATTGATACAAAAATATCATTAGCACAAATTAGTGAAACACATTACAGTGGATTATGAAGCACCAAAAAGTGCTGATATTTAGTTTATTTAGAGTGTTTGCTGGGGGACACGCCCCCCTTCAGAAACAGTATAAATGGGACCAGAGTAACACTCACCTGTCATTTGGTTCAAGCTCGCCTGATGAAGGGACAAGAGATCCCGAAACGTCGCGATTAGGCTTGAACAATTCATTTTTGAGTCTCCATCAGTGGTAAAATGATGTAGAAGACCATAGTAAATTTGTAGAAGGTGGAATGGAGTTGCTTCCTCTGCCCAAAAAGGCCATGAGGCAAGGGTCACTTTTCTAATTTTTCTTTGGGGTTTATAGAGTTTTTCCATCCAAAAAGATGTTGATTTTTGAAACTCTGAGCGTCATACCTCACCAAACACCTAAACTTACCAGCCACTGTAGTGTGCAGCCCTAAGAGACACAGCACTAACCATTCTAGCCCTAATTTGGATTTTTTGTGCCAAAACTAAAATGTTTTTATCTGGTTTTAGACTCCTTCTGTGTTTGGTGGCCATTTTGTGAACCATGGGCATGTCTGAACATGTCTCAAAGCGGGCAGTTGAAGTGTGTGCCAGTGCACAACCTGGTTTTAGACTTTGTCTAAGCTATGGATTCTTTCCCCCTAACCAAGCCCGTGCCACGTCTCTGCACTTTGGGATACTGTGAGGACATGTCCATGGTGATCAAAATGGCCACACCATAGTTGTGGGTCTTGCGGACTGTCTCATAGTACTCAGTGATCATTTAATAACATTTAATGGATTGATACAAAAATATCATTAGCACAAATTAGTGAAACACATTACAGTGGATTATGAAGCACCAAAAAGTGCTGATATTTAGTTTATTTAGAGTGTTTGCTGGGGGACACGCCCCCCTTCAGAAACAGTATAAATGGGACCAGAGTAACACTCACCTGTCATTTGGTTCAAGCTCGCCTGATGAAGGGACAAGAGATCCCGAAACGTCGCGATTAGGCTTGAACAATTCATTTTTGAGTCTCCATCAGTGGTAAAATGATGTAGAAGACCATAGTAAATTTGTAGAAGGTGGAATGGAGTTGCTTCCTCTGCCCAAAAAGGCCATGAGGCAAGGGTCACTTTTCTAATTTTTCTTTGGGGTTTATAGAGTTTTTCCATCCAAAAAGATGTTGATTTTTGAAACTCTGAGCGTCATACCTCACCAAACACCTAAACTTACCAGCCACTGTAGTGTGCAGCCCTAAGAGACACAGCACTAACCATTCTAGCCCTAATTTGGATTTTTTGTGCCAAAACTAAAATGTTTTTATCTGGTTTTAGACTCCTTCTGTGTTTGGTGGCCATTTTGTGAACCATGGGCATGTCTGAACATGTCTCAAAGCGGGCAGTTGAAGTGTGTGCCAGTGCACAACCTGGTTTTAGACTTTGTCTAAGCTATGGATTCTTTCCCCCTAACCAAGCCCGTGCCACGTCTCTGCACTTTGGGATACTGTGAGGACATGTCCATGGTGATCAAAATGGCCACACCATAGTTGTGGGTCTTGCGGACTGTCTCATAGTACTCAGTGATCATTTAATAACATTTAATGGATTGATACAAAAATATCATTAGCACAAATTAGTGAAACACATTACAGTGGATTATGAAGCACCAAAAAGTGCTGATATTTAGTTTATTTAGAGTGTTTGCTGGGGGACACGCCCCCCTTCAGAAACAGTATAAATGGGACCAGAGTAACACTCACCTGTCATTTGGTTCAAGCTCGCCTGATGAAGGGACAAGAGATCCCGAAACGTCGCGATTAGGCTTGAACAATTCATTTTTGAGTCTCCATCAGTGGTAAAATGATGTAGAAGACCATAGTAAATTTGTAGAAGGTGGAATGGAGTTGCTTCCTCTGCCCAAAAAGGCCATGAGGCAAGGGTCACTTTTCTAATTTTTCTTTGGGGTTTATAGAGTTTTTCCATCCAAAAAGATGTTGATTTTTGAAACTCTGAGCGTCATACCTCACCAAACACCTAAACTTACCAGCCACTGTAGTGTGCAGCCCTAAGAGACACAGCACTAACCATTCTAGCCCTAATTTGGATTTTTTGTGCCAAAACTAAAATGTTTTTATCTGGTTTTAGACTCCTTCTGTGTTTGGTGGCCATTTTGTGAACCATGGGCATGTCTGAACATGTCTCAAAGCGGGCAGTTGAAGTGTGTGCCAGTGCACAACCTGGTTTTAGACTTTGTCTAAGCTATGGATTCTTTCCCCCTAACCAAGCCCGTGCCACGTCTCTGCACTTTGGGATACTGTGAGGACATGTCCATGGTGATCAAAATGGCCACACCATAGTTGTGGGTCTTGCGGACTGTCTCATAGTACTCAGTGATCATTTAATAACATTTAATGGATTGATACAAAAATATCATTAGCACAAATTAGTGAAACACATTACAGTGGATTATGAAGCACCAAAAAGTGCTGATATTTAGTTTATTTAGAGTGTTTGCTGGGGGACACGCCCCCCTTCAGAAACAGTATAAATGGGACCAGAGTAACACTCACCTGTCATTTGGTTCAAGCTCGCCTGATGAAGGGACAAGAGATCCCGAAACGTCGCGATTAGGCTTGAACAATTCATTTTTGAGTCTCCATCAGTGGTAAAATGATGTAGAAGACCATAGTAAATTTGTAGAAGGTGGAATGGAGTTGCTTCCTCTGCCCAAAAAGGCCATGAGGCAAGGGTCACTTTTCTAATTTTTCTTTGGGGTTTATAGAGTTTTTCCATCCAAAAAGATGTTGATTT